>NC_045166.1:545000-597500 GCF_900700415.2 Clupea harengus
AAACTAATTAAATCCCCAATGAATCACTGGAAGTGATTCTCAAAACAGGAAAATCAATTATTTATTAATATCGGCAGTCCATAAATAAATTATACAGACACACACTCAATTTAAGTAAGCTTGAGGGAGGAAGAGCCATGGATTCAGAGGCTTGAAGATTCTCTGGAACATCCAATCCCACAGAGGACAGTGCCAGAAGGAGAAGGCTAGCTCAAACAACAACAGTAGCTCCTCGTGCAGTCAGAACTCTTGCCACCTTAAGGGGTTTAAACCTTTAGAAGCTGTCCAAATAAACACCAGTGTGGGAAAGCGAATGCCTGCGTATCCATGACGCCCGAACTGAAATGTCCCCAAGGCGACCCCTCAGCCAATGGAGAGCCAGTGTCCCTGTGGATCCCTGCACACTCTCGCAGGGGGGTCATCCAGTCTAGCTACCCCGAACGACACACAAACGCACATGCACACACACACACACACACACACGCACTTATACACACGCTTGCACATACGTAAATGTGAACAAGTACACATCATTGATCGGCCTGCCTTATTGGTGAGGTTTGAACTTTATACAGTCTTCCAATCCTCACGTACATCACGTAGATACGTGGTTAACTGTCATGTAGCTCAAGTTTCAGAGAAAGGCTTTCATTTTTATTTTCAAAATGCATAACTTCCCAGAATCAATGTGTATCTAAATAAATGCTAAATCTCTCAAAAATGATGAATATATGCAGATTCAAACTAAATAGAGTAGGTGGACAAAAGTTGGTTAAACAGTTCCTTAAACCTTAAAACTCTACTGTCTTTCAGAATCAAGAAATGCAGTTATAGATAATTGAAGGACGAAGGATTGTTTTTACTGTGAGCAAAAACATGCCGAAGCTTATGAAAAGAAACAGCAATTCAAAAAGTTGATCTCTAAACATGAAAGAATGCATTAAAATGAATTAGCATGTCATTTGGCAAAGCACTGGTTGGGCTACACTCACTAATGCACCAGCAGGGATGTCTTATTTAACTCCAGTCGGGAGGGAACGGAACATTCTGTTTGGAGTCGTGGGAATTTCAGGAAATGCTGTTTTCACTGGGGACAGTATTCCTGTCTATTTACTCGTTAATCTATGTGAGATCAGTTGCATCCTGCCTGCTGGACAGGGAGTACAGTGCTGGAGGCAATTCAAAGGTAGAGATACCAAACAGACACTTCCACACAGCTAGTTTCATAAGCATGAAAAATATCCAGTGGTGACATGGCTATGTGTGTGTGTGCGTGTGTGCGTGTGTGTGTGTGTGTGTGTGTGTGTGTGTGTGTGTGTGTGTGCGTGTGTGTGTGTGTGCCTATGAGATCTGTGATTGAACCCCACAGAGGCTTCTTTACTATGTGTGTGTGTGTGCGTGTGTGTGTGCCTGTGAGATCTGTGATTGAACCCCACAGAGGCTTGTTTACTTAACCTACCACAACAACAGACAGACACCAGGAGGGGTGTCATGATAACAATCTATTGGCTGGTGGGAGAGAGTACATGGTGCTTGTCCTCGCAAGGCTTGGTGTACTTTCTGACCCGGGCCAGAGCTCTGGCTCGTCCATCCCCTTTGCCATTCCTGTTTTTGGGCTTTATGGGCCTCCTGGATGTGCATGGAAAGCCCAGAGGAGTGAGCAACCCCCCCCCCCCCCCCCCCCCCCCCCCGCCTCAGAGGGAAGTTGAGGACACGGCACCACGTCCTTCTTCATTCATAAAGGGACGTTTCTGACCGATTATAGATTTTGACACTGTTTAACTGAGCAGCTTAATAATTCCTTCTTTGCTATTTGCCCTAATATGATAAAGAATTAAAACCTTTATATGCATTTGCAAGTTTTAAAATGACTGTAGAATTCTCTATAAAGGATACACGGAAATGTATTGTCCCGCTGGTCCATCTTCACACAGTACCATCTGTAGAGCAACTCAACTCAGTCCTCAGAGGTTCTGGAAACAGAAGTTCACTGGTGCTGGGCATCTTCATCTGGATATACAGTACCAGTCAAAAGTTTGGACACACCTTCTCATTTTTTGAGAAGTGTTTTCTTTACTTTTATTATTTTCTACATGCTAGATAACACTTTTTTTGTTTAGTACATCATTCCATATACTGTATGTTCTTTCGTAGTTAAAATGTCTTCAGTATTAATCTACAATGTAGAAAATAATAAAAGTAAAGAAAACACTTCTCAAAAAAATTAAAGGTGTGTCCAAACTTTTGACTGGTACTGTACAGTGTGGTCAAGGCTGGAAGAACTCTGATTCTGTCTTGAATAACTCCAGCATGCAGGTGGAACTGTGATCACATCACCTGAGCTAAATGTATTACAATGAAATGGTTTTGAAAGCATACATGTATGAATGTCATTTCATGTAATGACATTATACAAGCAGGCAGATGTGAAAAACGACACTACTAAATGTACATATACATAATCATTAGTGCACCCCACATGTCCACAAAAGGGTCTAGTTGAGGGCAACCTGTAATCAAAGTCATGTAGTTAAATGGGTGCGTGTCCAGGCTGTGATCTCTTCCAGCCCAATGATGGAGGAGCAAAGCACCCACACATATTCCTCAAAACGGACACGATGAAGATCAGCTAAAGGTAACGAGGCAAGAGTCTTGGAACTCCAACTATAAGCGTAATGTGGGCTCCATTCAGTCGTTGCGTCCTCATCTCCTTGACTGTGCTGTGTGCTGCTCTTTTCTAAGTGTGCTGAGAGATTCCAGAGATACAGGCAGAAAAAGTGACAGATGCATCACTCATAAAGACATGAAACACACAGACATAAAGTTCATGACTGTGTTCATAGCACAACGGTGTGCCAATTGAGCAATAGGAACCATGCCACAGCCACAACTGCCTCTCCAGCCTGGGGCCACTCCAGACTCCAGACTCCAGACTCCAGACTCCTCTGACCTTGCTGACCCGGTTTGGTCCATATTTAGTCCTGCTGTTGTTACTGGTGGAGTTTCCTTTGTTGATGTGGGCATTTAAACACTCAGCTGGGTTGAGCAGTGCTCCGGTGGCATTATCTCCCTCTGATGATCTTGAGTTGTTTCCCTTTTAAAAGGAAACAACACATTGGCCACCCAGCTAGGAGAAGGGTAGGGGTACATGTGGAAGATGTTTTGCATTAATAATTCAAGAATTATACTTTGTAAAGAATTATTATGTTTATGGTCTTAGGGTAGCAAAGGGGTGGTACATTTCCGGAAACTTTCCATGGGAAGTTAAGCTCGGGAATTTTGAAAATGTTGACAATTTAAAAAAAAAAATGTTAGCCTATAACAGGGAACCTAAATGTAGTTGAAAACAAGACTAGGCAAGCCTAGCTCAGATGGACCCTGGATGCAGCTAGTTGGGAACATTGTCTGCCAGAAACGTAAACCTATGACATCTGTTGTTTTGGAACGTCTTTGTCATTACCTAGCATATTGATTACTTGTTACACTGAAGCCATGTTCATTTTAATACCAAGTTTGTTTGTATACAGTAGGCTACCTTTTTACAGCAGTGAGTGTAGGATGTATGTACAGTATGTCCACACAAAAAGTACACCATAACCTCGATTACTCGCGGCTGTTGGGGTCAATCAATAAAGCACGAGATGGGTGATTTATCGAAAATAGAAGTAATTACTGCAAATTAGGGAATTAGGGAATTTTTAATTTTATTTTATTCAACATGATGTTCAAATGTTTGCATGCATAGCGCAAAATGTTGTTTTGTCATGTTTGGTCATATATGACAAGGTAAATACAGTTAGTATAAATTACCCCAACGTTTACTCCCGTTAATTCCCATGGAAAGTTTCAAACTTTGAATATTCCCGGAATTTTGCAACCCTAATAGGGCTTAATAAGAAATGTCTGTTAGTGGTTAATGGTGATGGAGATTTGAATAACAGTAGTTATTAAAGTGCCAGTTTTTTTAGCAGAGTTTTTGTCCATAATTAGCAAGCTAATCAACAGACTTGCCTTGCAAACACCAACAACAGCACAGCTGATACTGATAAAAAGGTTGCTAGCTTGCTAACTGATGTGTTTTGGCAACATATTGTTTTTACAGTTTCACAGGGGTTTGGACCTGGATAACTGCATAATTAATTGCCTGGGGTTATGGGAACAACAGGTGTGTTTATTGGTCTTTCACATGACCATATGCCAAAATGAATTCGAGAATGCTATTAAAAATGGTTGCCTTCACTTAAAAAAAACGCCATTAAGTGATCAAAAAACACTCGGAGACCACCACACGTGATATCAGGAAAGTTAATGACAATTCCAATATAACAGGCAAGATTCAGACACAATTTGCACACATGGCTTAGCTTTATTAACAATGAAAAATGAATTTGCAGTTGTATACATTGTACGTGTCATTGCTAGTGAGCACTGCAGTGACAATAGGGGCCACATTTCCAAGGCCTTAAACACCAAGACATACCATTGATGGAATCTTTCGCTTACTGACATAACATTTAAAGGGAAAATGTCTTGGACAGTTTTCTTGCCAAGGTTTTCGATTGTGAGGTTGTTTTTTTGAGCAGTTGGTTGTCGCATCCATTCAGGGGTCGGTTAATGCATCCCTTTAGCATTTTCCATCTGGTGGCTCTGGAAATTGGAGGTATATCAAGTGGAGGTGGATAAGGACTCAGAGGCAGCCGGGTTAACTGAGTACGGTGGGAGAAGGAGGAGGAGGTAACCCCACATAGAACTCCAACTTCCTCATCAGGGTGGGGGCCGAGATCTTTTGCGATATTCGGGAAGATGGTGCATGATCCAGCCGGCTGGAACTAGCATGGCCACAGCGAACACGGACATGATGAAGAAACTTTGCTGAGGACGAAAATGAAAGACACTTTTCATTTCCATCTCATGTTCATAAGTATCATACATGTTAAACTGTACAATTTCAGCAGTGCTTCAGGCTTTCTGGTTTTGTCAAACTACATTTAGTCCTTGACTTGATAATGACATGTCTGTTTGATATGTATATAGCACATTCTGTTTTAGATTTTAGACCTTGAATATAAATAAAAATCCACACTTGATTCCTGGTCATGTAAATATAACTTGTTATATTTGTATCTCTACATAGAATAAAAATCAAGTTATTTTTAAAGCTTTTCTTCTTATGTAGAAGTTAAATTAGCCAAATGCCAAATGTATAATAAGGTTCAAACATAAATCTAAACACAAAACAAAATAGACAGAAAAAGAAATTCTGACATAGAAAACATTTCCGTGATTTTCCCTCAAGTGTGATGTTTAGCTATATTTTTCATTAGCCATCAACAATTGCATTGAGTGTGTAAACACCATGTCATACCAGGGCATCAGGATTTATTTACGTGTCATTTCTGTCATCAAGTGAAATAAAAAGTATCATCGTTTGTCATATGAATGATTTTTCCAGCAAGACAATTCCAAACATCACCTCAGTTAGGAAAAATGCCCAAATCTTTAGAAACTTTAGTTAAGTTAAAACTCATCATCACTTACCCCGGCTCCGATCTTGTTCTTGGGAGGCTTGCTGTAGATACTGGAGCGCTGCTCCTGCAGAATGCCTTTAGCTCGGCCCAGAGCCAGTGGCTGCGTAGCCCCTCTCAGCAGAGCCATCATCCCAGCTGTGAACCACACCAGGACCAGGACCTGGGTGGTTATGTTAAAAATGGTATGTGTGTGTGTTTGTGTGTGTGTGTGTGTGTGTGTGTGTGTGTGTGTCTGTGTCTGTGTATGGTGGAGAGAGAGAGATGGAGGGAGAGAGGGGTGTCCGTGTGTGCAAACCCCTGAGCTCCACTCTCAAGAGTGCTGGAGAACATCTCCGCACATCCTGTGAAATTGACCACAGTGATGGCCCCGAATTGTGGGTGGGGCTAGAGATACCCTGTCAGTCTCTTGTGCGCCCTTCATTCATCTATCACTTTATCTGTCGCTCCCTTTTCTGTACACACACACACACACACACACACACACACACACACACACACACACACACACACACACACACACACACACACACACACACACAATTCGACAAATACCCTGTATATTAGGCATGTATTTCAAAGTTAGGGAACAGAAAGATGTCTGCCTCTCCTCAATGATCTACCAACCTTGGTCCTGCCTTAATCTCGTCATCTGAGTTTTAAATTACATCATGGAAGCATTTGATCTAGCAACATAAAAACTGCCCAAAATGGTACATGGCCTTTGTCTTTGTGAGGCTAAATGATCTGCATTTTACCTCATCAGTTCTGCTGTGTAATACTCCTGCGGTGAGCTCAACGCAGGGCCGTGGACTGATGTGCTTTATGGGAGTTTTTTATCAAGCTGCCCGGTTGTCATCTTATGTTTCCCCTGATCTGTAACTCACAGACGCACAGACACAAGCAAGCGCGCGCGCACACACACACACACACACACACACACACACACACACACACACACACACACACACACACACACACACACACACACACACACACACACACACACACACCTAAGCCTTAGTAAAGCCATTTTTAACTTGACAGGAGAAACACCTGGCTCTGTGGCTCTGTATCTGCTCAGCTACAATTGTGGCCTAATTGCGAGTGATCTGATTAGGTGAACAGATCAAAGGCTGGCAGCGGGGAGAGAGGGGAGGAGGCCACCTGTGCTTTTGTGTCACCTGTCAGAGGCCCAGACACGGCGCCATGGGTCACTGCGGATGGCAAAACATCCATGTGGCAACAAGGTGTTTGAACAAGCGGGCAGGTGGGCCAGGTGAAAGTGCACTGAGTGCTCCTCAGCTCCTCACGTAATGCTCAGACAGTGCTGCTGGGTTGTGCAGTCAGTGTCTTAAGAAGAACAGTACTAACCCTAGCTTGTACCTTTCTGTGTTGGAAATGGAGTCTTTTGCCACTGGGTGATCTTCCACTTCGGAGCAACTATTATACTTTTGCTCATTTTGTTCTTTCACTTATCTGCTTTAAGTCACATTTTGAACAAAGGCTTTTGGTTAGTTACATAACTGCCTTTAAAAACTGTTGTTTCTCCCAGGCGAAACAGAATGTCCCCTGAGATGTCATCTTCATTGAATCATATTTGAAAGAAATTGTAAGTAGATTGCAGAACTGCATCGTTTTATTTTTCACTCAAAGTAACTCACTTCTAATGGGCAGAGCTTTACTGAGAACCAGACACGCAACCAATACATGAACAGAACAATAGAAGTATTTTAAACGTGCATTTAGAACTGTAACTGCAAAACAGAAATCCATTTCAGAATGAAAAGATTTCTTGTCCTGCAATAGGGAGATTTGGTCAGTAAACCTACCACAGAAGCTTTTTACATCTTTCATCTCACATGTGACCTAATGAAGACCAGGTGAAGATGCAGGAAGACATCTGCTCTCTCTGATCCTCCCATACATCTGCTGACCTGCCTTTGGTCTGGGCACGGGAGAGTTAGATTATTTCATGCCATACCTGTTTTGAGTCATTATAACAGGAGTAACCAGAATCAGAGGACCCCCTCGACACATGCAAGCCCATGTGGACACACACACACACACTCAAACACACACACACTTTCAGCAATGGTTCTTGCTGCGTACATGGTTGAAAAGAGAGCCTTACAGTACAATGATATCGTTTTTTTTTATCAATAAGTATCTTACAATTAGAGTGGTCCCCATGTGTCTATACCGTCCATACTGAAACTATGATCCCACGGCACTCTCTGCTCAGAAACCAAGAGATATATACGTACACTTATCAACTAAATGTCCCTGAACTGAGGCACATGAGACTTTAAATTAGTGTTAATATGGCGCACTCTTTTGGAATCATAACGGCATTGCAGTGTCTATAACTGTGACGGAAAACTGCAGCTCACACACGTGCAAATAAACCAGACCAGCATCAGACAGATCTGCCTGGCCTGCATACTCTCCCTCCGTTATCAGTGTTCAGACGTAGGCTATAGCCTACTTTGAGTTGCATGACTTTGTAGGCTACGTTACTGACAAAGTATGTCACATAGTTGATGGTCGAACGTAATACTTAAATTCACTTTTTATTGCTATTGATTGTGCAAGCTCTTCATAGATAAGATGTAAACGCATACATGACAAGTGAATTTAACATATCTGAACTCGGGTGCTGCTGATCAGGAAAGTCTCCTTGGCTTCTGAATTGCTTAAATAGGCTGCGTTCTATCACTACTACCATTCTGTTAATTAAAAAGTAACTTAACTTTTATTATCCAAATAAATGTAAACATTTTAGACTTCCTTACACAATATTTAACCATTCGAAGGTTATTAGACCTGGCCAAAGTCATGATCTAGCAAAAGGATGTTTAAGATGTTCTTGTTTAATTTTCGTATTAGCTTATCATATGTCTCAGGTCGTGGCACAGGCGAAGCCTCATCCATAAAAATAGAATAGTGGAATACATGTAGTCTATTTTAAAAGAAAACGATGAACAGCTGAAACACACGTTCTTTATAACTGCTTTAGTGAATTTTAAACTTCCCAGAAACACCGTAGATGCTAGGTGCCCATCTGGCGTGTACGTAGCAGACAATATTATTTGCAAGGATGCCGACCACCGCGAGTGGGAGCCCCTGCCTTACTTGGTCGAAAAAATGCAACAGTCGACTTTTCTCATTCGTCAGCTGGTTAGCTGACTGGTAGCTCACAGGCTATCTAGCCAGTTTGCTTTTACGTTTCATTTCCTTGTCTACCAACGAATGAGTGGCCGTGGATCAACATAACAAGAGCTTGCATTGGACTTTGACCAGATAGAGCTTGATGTGTTAGAAAAATCAATGCATTCAGCAGAACATTCTCTCGAGTTCCGTTTGAAGAGAGGGAAAGAAAGTATCGCACACTATGATTGTGGAAAACCAATTGTCAAGATGACGAGGACGAATGCAAGAACTACGGCAGTGTGTATTTAGTAAGCTAGTGTTCGCTAGCTGGGCAAGTGGGCTACCTATGCAAGCCAGGCGACTTCATCAAGCCTCATAATTAACCCTTAGCCGATACAGTCACATCCAACGTGATTGTTGAATTGGGAACTAACTTGAAGCCTGGAGTTTCAAAGCCGTGTGAAGTAAAACAAGGGGACAATCAAACGCAAGACATCAAACTTAACTCAGGTATGTTGGGCTAACGTAGGTGTCTCTTCTTAGCTTGTGCTAGCTAACTAGCTGGCTAGATTTTTGTCGCTAACCTCAGTTGGCAAATGTGATGGAAATGTCGCTAGCTTAGCCCAATAGTTAACTGTCTGCGGTAGTATTAGCATTGCTGTTAACCTGTTAGTTGGATGACTGGTTGTCAACTTACAGGTTAACTTGAGTCGTTAATGCTGGTTTGGTAAACATCCTCCACTAATTCCCCTGACCCGTGTGGCATAAAGACTTTTAGATAGTTAGGTGGACGGCAAGCTTGAGACTGCTATCGTTAACGTATGTCACACAAAGGCATGACAGTCCGCTAGATAACTGTTAGCTAGCTAGCTGGCTAGCCGTCAGCTTTCTTGTGTGGCAGTCTTGGGTGAAGTTACAGTTAGGGGTAAGTTGGTCAAGATGTATTGGTCCCTTAAGAATTAGTAGCAGGTTCCCAAGTAGGTTTAGATATTTTGCATTTTTTGTTAATGATTTCGGAAACGCAAACAACTGTATAGCACACAATTTACCTCAGTATCTTACATGGCTTTCGCCAGCGTTAGTTAAGCTAACGTCGGACAAGCCCACTAGCTCGATAGCTAACCTACGTTTCTTTCTAAGGTAACGTTAAACTGCAACAATTGTCAATTACTTGAAAATACTCAGACAGTGTTTTTTTAAAAGCATTCTAGTGGGTGTAATACATCAGGGAACATACTTTATGGCAACGGTGGCTAATTAAACAAGCGAAGATGCTGACCATGTAAATGATTAGCAAGAAACTCTGGTTGGGCTGAGTGAAGTAACGTTTACTAACACTGAATTGTTTAGTTTAGCGGGGAAGATGGCCAACATTCCATCCTACAGGAAACCTTCGCGTTGCGGTTATGCAGAGATTGCAACATAGTTTCTTTGACTGGAGCTTGTGTTTGATTTTATCTGCCTGAAAAAAAGAGAAGAGAAACATCAATTATCCTATTGGGTTGTACTTGGTACTCAGCTAAATACTTGATTGTTAAATTGGCTGTTAACAGATTAGCCTTGTAATATCAGTGGTCTAATTTGTCTAATGGCACTCTCTGGAATGTCAAGAAATCCTTGAAATAACATAATATACATGAATCGACATGGTGAACAATAATTAAATGACTGGTTGGGTTGTGTAACAGCTAGGCTGTTGACTGCCTCTCCAATATTTATACTTGCACATTCCCTGCAGCTTCTTTTAGCAGTGCTGGGGTGAATGTTGGCTGTGCCCAATTTATTCCAATACGTCTGACAATCCAAGCACCTGTCCCCCTTTTAGTGAAATGGTTCTGTTCAAATGTGTTCTTTTCTATGCCTTAAAGTAGCAGTAAGGAGTTTTTGTTTGAAACTATGAAGATATTTCCCAAAAGGTGTTTAAAAAACTCGCAAACATCACCAACAACCCAGCTGTCACAGATTAAAGCTTGCCAACACGTCTTTTACCGATATAGTTGGCGATGTCGTGCTGTGGAAACTTTTCTTATATTCTCGCAGGTGTTCTTACCTGAAACACAGAACTACATAGGGCATATCCTGGATGACTTGTGTGAACAGCATGTGTTTTATCTGTCCTTCATATAACTCTATACCATCCAAATTAATCTGAAGATGATCGCAAAGCTAATTCCCTTTAAAAGCATACTAAATTGTTGCATAATCTTGCTTTAATTCCCACACCTTCCTCTGGTGGTGGTGCAGATAGTTCTCAAGAATCATTGAATGAAATCAATCAATCAATGAAAATGGGTCAGAAATCTGCTCTCAGAATTTTATTGTCCATGTTGCTCCTAACCCCCATTCATAGAACTCCGTTACCTTCTAGGATGCAGCCCTCTGACTAGGAAGCATTCACGGTGGTTTCCCCCCCTTGGCAGCCATGCTGGTAACGCATTGTTTAGCAGGATGAAGTAGGCTCTTTGGTGACTAATGATAGCACCAGATACTGTGTTATATTATCTCATGTCACAACAAATGAAATGTTCATGGGGATTTCCGGGGCTTCATTTATCAGATCCAGTTCCCCTCTGGCTGCTGTTGACTGACTAAAATAGGGATGTTCCACAATAGCACAGGCACGAATCTCCAGATCTAGTCCTACTCCAAACCCATACAAATGTTCTAAAAGCTTTTTTGTGGTTAATAAACAGTGCGGTTTATAATTAGGATTTTATGCTACTACCGTGGCTCAGTGAGATCCCCCATTTCTCTAGTGGCATACAGTTGGTACAATCTAAAACCTTTTTAGAACCTTGCCCTTAAGCATATTTGTGTGATTGACATTATCTGCAGACACAGATTCAATTTTGCCCTTGCTTGACAATCTGACTTGGCTATTCAGGTGTTTGGATGTTCTGATGCTTGTGCTTATTCAGGTGTTTGGATGTTCTGATGCTTGTGCTTATTCAGGTGTTCAGGTGTGTGGATGTTCTGATGCTTGTGCTTATTCAGGTGTGTGGATGTTCTGATGCTTGTGCTTATTCAGGTGTTCAGGTGTTTGGATGTTCTGATGCTTGTGCTTATTCAGGTGTTTGGATGTTCTGATGCTTGTGCTTATTCAGGTGTTTGGATGTTCTGATGCTTGTGCTTATTCAGGTGTTCAGGTGTGTGGATGTTCTGATGCTTGTGCTTATTCAGGTGTTCAGGTGTGTGGATGTTCTGATGCTTGTGCTTATTCAGGTGTTTGGATGTTCTGATGCTTGTTAGGGCTGAACGATTTGGGAAAATAATCTAATTGCGATTTTTTACCAAAATATTGCGATTGCGATTTAATATGCGATTTTTTTTTTTGTATCCTCTTTTTTTCCCCAACAAAACGTAATGAATGATTTAAATATGACCAACACGATATTAGATACATTTAGTGTAAAATATTCTTTCCCACATTTTACATTTTTATTTAACTGCTCATTACAGAAACAAGAACAACAAATCGGTGACTTTGCCAGTGTGCATTTAAGTCATTTAAAAAAAGTCATTTTAAGTATAAACACTAGGCATGCACTTTTTAAAACACTGTGTGCAAAATGTACCATCTTATAAAAAAATTTTTTTTTTTTTTTTTTTTACCACGTTTTTTAATCGCGAACGTTGCGGTTATAAAATCGTGTTCTATCATATCGCGATTAAATCGCAAATGCAATTAATCGTTCAGCCCTAATGCTTGTGCTTATTCAGGTGTGTGGATGTTCTGATGGTTGTGCTTATTCAGGTGTTTGGATGTTCTGATGCTTGTGCTTATTCAGGTGTGTGGATGTTCTGATGGTTGTGCTTATTCAGGTGTTCAGGTGTTTGGATGTTCTGATGGTTGTGCTTATTCAGGTGTGATCTTGTCTTTGTCATTTGCGTCTACAAATCACCAACACTCCCCCCCCCCCCCCCCCCCTCTCTCTCTGTCAAGATATGAGCATTGCATCAATGCAATCAGAAATAGCTGGTGATGAGGTTAAATTGGCCATGGTAATCCTACAGTCAGTGGGGTGGCGTGGTGGCAGATTATCATGATCTCAGCCTTAGGTTAGCATTGTATGTCCGAATAGACTAAATACTGTTCATCTGAGAGCTTTAAGTTGACTGTGATGAACTGAAAACTTTCTCATCTTTTTGTTAGTTGGGCTGAGTTATTTAAAAATAACGTAACTCAATTATAACATTTATAAAAAGTCAAAAACCTTTTATTTTCCAACTACCTTCAAAACAAGTAAAAGTGTGTTAAATTAGAAGGCATTTGCAGTGTGTAACACCAGGGCGTTGCTAAGAGTTGAAAACATTTGGGGCTTCGTGAATTAGCTAGCTAGCCACCACCAGATGCCAACGATGACACACTCTGTAACCAGTGCACACACTCTCTCTCTCTCTCTCTCTCTCATGCCCACACATGTTGAAAAAACATAAAATACTGTCATGTGGTTAATAAACAGTGCGGTTTATAATTGGGAAATTATGGTACTACCGTGGATCAGTGTGATCCCCATTTCTCCAGTGGCGTACAGTAAATGTCAGCTAATGTCCCCAGAGTGGAGTTTTTGTTATTCTTTGGAAATGCAGTAGGTGTGGATCACATACTTGCAAGTACAAGGTCATAGTATAGACAGGAAATACTTAGTTTAGTTTTCTTTCATCTGAGTACGGAAATCATCTGAGATGTTTGAAACGTTCTTCATGCAGCCATTCATCCGTGATGGAATTAGCCTAACTAGAAGTGAACTTCTTGTTCTGGGACTTCTTCCTGACTTCCCTCTGCATGCCTTTTTATGAGCGCTGTGACGCCATTAGCTTATTTTCCATATTCATGTATTCAGGACTTGATGGAATCACTTCTTTTTCATATTCTGATCACCGCAGAACTCCTGATGCATTATTTCTCCCATCTTATTTAAAATGTCTGCCCTTTTTTAGTGCAGAGGGACGGAAATAGACCAGAGTGGTTCTTATTTTAGTGTTGCCTCTGAGTTTTGACAAATCTGATGATGGAAGTTAAGCAACAGGCATTTGGCTCTATAGACCTATTCTGTAGGGCTTATAGCTTCCATTATAGCCCCTGTAGAACTTAATCAATATGCCGAAATGACTGCATTAATATCATTTTTTTAATGGTTTGTGTTTGGGGGAGGTGAGTGTGAGCATAATCTCCATCGCTCACATCTCATAGGATATCTGGCATTAGGGCAGTTGTTGATGCTACGTGGTCCTATTTCTTTGTCATGCTATAGGGAAGGTTCAAATGACTCCCTCTAAATGCTCTTCTGAGTTCTGTTCATAGTAATACAATGTTTCTACTACAACTATTGTAGCAAAAAAAAAAAAAAAGGCCCATTTCAACATCAAATTTACTCTGTAACTGTTGTCAAGTTAATGTCAGGGTGCGCAAACTACTTCAGACAATCACAGGTGGAAAAAACCCACAAACGGGAGCGCGTCAAAAAATATAAAAAAGCCATCAATCAAAAGCTGGAATATTTATCACCAGCGTCCCAGCCCTCTTGAAATTGAACTGTCAGAAATCTGTCCTTGAGTTCCTGTGTCATGAATGAGGCTCCGCCCACTGCAGACTGCCCCTGTCTCCCCTTTACCTTCCTCTCCTCTCCGCCAGCGTCCTCTGGTGCTGCCGCCTCTCAGAACTGCTGCTGGCCAGCCTGATTGCCTCTCTTCCTCCTTATTGGATATCATACAACTAAACTTCGTGTGTTGATTGGCAACCTTCAAACTGCTACTTTGTGACACTTTTGTGAAGGGTGTAGTGTTGCCCCTCCTTTTACAGTGAGCAAGCTATTCACACACACACACACACACACACACACACACACACACACACACACACACACACACACACACACACCCTCATGCTGAAGAGGGACATTCTGCAGATAGTTGCACGCTGTGTCTGCAGCGTGATGATCGCCAACAACATTAGCAGGGAGACCAATCTAAGACCTTAGAGTTTGTGAGGCAAAAAAGGTTGCTTTTCAAGGAGTGGAAAGAAAACCGTGGAATCTCAGGTCTCTGTTGCCGTCATTATTGGCATCTCCGAGGAAAGATCCAGCCATTGAAAGCTCCAGCAGCATCATCTTTTGTCCTCCCTAAACCCCCATGAATAAGAGATCTTCTTCCTTGGAGGTGGTTTGTCATTGAATCCCTGTGTGCTGCTGACCCAGTTACCAGTGGCAAGCTCAATGATGCGCTGTGCTGTACCAAACGCATTCAGTCTTTGGGGCTCTCTTTCTGATGACATGAATGACCCCGCGCTTTGTTTAGGTCTTGAGAAACAATACTTAAGAAGAAGACGCACAAGTGGGCAAGGCCCCTAAGAAGCTGGGCAAGTCAAAGCACTTCAGCTCTCGGTTCAAATGCCAGATAGATCAAATCTGCTGTGTTCTGTTGTCGGAGGCCTTCCCTACTTAAGTGCAAATTTACCATGGGAAGTTGTTCATCAGTCATCAAATGGCTTTGAGCGGTACCTATTGGTGTGGTGTTGAAATATGACGATGCACTTGAAACGGATTTAATTGAACCTCCTTCATCCTGTCCTGGTTGCTTTTCATGGTTTGTCCCATTTTAGCAAAGGTGGAAGCCAAGAGAAACACAGGACACAATTCATATGAACAGAGCCAAAACAGGTTTCTGCAGAATTTTCTTTGCTTTTTTCCTCCGTATTCTTCTGAAGGTCCTTTCAGCTCCAAAAATATGCTTTTCTGACCTCTGCCTTCTGTCACCAGAGAGAGAAATCTGAGAAGGAAAGGAAAAGTGGGACGTGTGTGTGTGTGTGTGTGTGTGTGTGTGTGTGTTATCCCTTGCTTGTTGTCCTTGGCAATGTCATATTTAAAAAAAATGAGAACCTCACCCAGAATTGTGTCTCTGTCCAATGGCCTAGCAGCACAATCCCACCTGGGGCTTCCCTCTGCATACTTCCCCTAGCTTTCTGGTCCTCATTGTCCTTTTTTTTCTTCTCTCTCTCCCTCTCTCTCTCTCCTTCATCCTCCTCCCCTTCATCCTCCTCCCCTTTTTCATCCTCTTTTCCCCTCTATCTTTCCAGTGAGCAGAAAAAGGGCTCTCAGCGTTCTGTGGGTTTTGTCAGAATGCTGAGCGGCATGCAGAAAGCTTGTGTCTCATTGTGGTTGCCCTGGTCACAGAAATCCCTCAGCACAGTTCTTTTTTTAAAAGGAAGAGTTTCCCTATGGAGAAGTTAGTAAATCTCTGCAGAGGCCGACTTGGAGACTGGAAACAGTGTGTCATGGGTTTTAAAAGCAGAGTGGCGAGGCAGACAGAGTAGTAAAGCTCACTCCATTGAGAGACGTCTTCGCCCCGTGCAAAAGAGAAGGCATTGTTGGCCAAGATTTCGTCAATGTAAAATCCGAAAGGCAAGTTCTCCACGCTAATGGTTTATATTCTGTTTTGAAGTCTGGATTTATTTCATTGATTGCATCGATTTCATTTTTGATTTGTCCCTCAAGGATTTTCCCATTTTGCCTGTATTTCACAGTGATTAACTGGAGGTTGTTCTCCCTAAATCGAGGAACTCCAAAAGATGAATGGTGTTCATGAGAAACAAGAGAGCTAGTATCAGCAAGTGAATGTTTTCCTCCAGGCACATTCATCCAGACATCACTGCTGAGCAAAGGTACAGATTCAAAAAAAGATTACTACATGACCTCATTGGTCTTGAATGAATAAGAGATCAAGCGAATGAACTTTGAGGGGAAGTGCTTCGAATAACCCAAAAAAGAGAATTAGATTGAAGAGAGCAAGTGAGAGGGGGTAGAGCTTTAGGCATGATTTTGGCTTTCCCACCAACCTTGTTCTGAAAGGACGGACCTTCAGGCATGGGCATTATGTTGTACTAAAATCATCGGGGCTCTCTCTTTCCATTGTTCATGAAACAGACAGTGGCACAATTTGGAAACTGTGTGCTTCTCATGCCCTTCTCCAAAGGCAGCGAGTTTGACGGGGTGATTCGGAGGCAAAGGGCTCCGCTCTGGGCCGCGGTCCAAGGTAGACTAGAGCAGGGTAAGCACCGGGTGTCAGACTTCAGTGAGTCACAGGCCTACCAGGCTATCTGATGGCGTGTGCTGTTTCATGAAGATGATGAGCCTTGAAATTAGAGGAAATAAATGCTCACCTCTGTTCCAGCATTGTGGTAGTGTGTAGTTATGGTATACAGTCTGTGTACGCTGTGTGTAGTGTGTTGTACTATAGGTTGTGGAGCGGAATGCACAAACTTGATTACTAGGGATGCACGATATTGAATTTTAGCCGATATCCGATATGCCGATATTTACAAGCTCATTTTGGCCGATTGCCGATACCGATATATACACCTTTTGCTTTTTAATTATTGAAAAGTCTCTCCTGTACTAGAATTAATCTGTTATTATGATAGGGTATTGCTGTAGATACGGGACATCAAAAACTTGATTTGTATCATTTTATAAATAGCCATTCACTCAAACTATTGAAATGATTTAAAATATGGCAGATTTATTTATATTTTCACGTCACAATGTTCATACTTGAACAGTACCTCCTTGAACTTGAACAACTACACTCTGGAAATGCAACTTGGCTAACTTGGCAAGCTAACGTTGGTTAACTGACTTACAGTTTAATAACATCCCTTCTAGGATTTCTAGACTAATCTATGTAAGGTTATTGCCAAGTTAGCTATATAAATTCCATATATGCAAAAGTAAGCCATGTACAGATAGCGTGGGCTCGTGACATAACGTTTCACATCCCGTCAAATGAGATCATCAACTTTCCTGGTGTCACGTAGCATGCAAGCTAACTAGCTAGTGTTGTCTAGCTAACTAGCAACTTATTAACTTCTATTAGTGCGTGACAGGTAATGTTGCAAAGCGTTGCACGCAGGTGGTCTGCATCTATGCATGCAACCTACGTTACGGCCAAGCTGTCGTCACCTCTTCCATCTCCTGAAAAGTTTCCTGACAAATAGCATGTCAACATCCTCTGATACTGTGAAGTACTGCCACACAGCCGACGTGTTGAATTACGTTGTTGGCACTCATAGTAACCAAAACATTTGCTTCACGTGCGCATAATTTGAATGTCACCTTATCGGCCGGGTACATCGGCAGAAATGTTCATATCTGCAGATGCCGATAATTAAGTTTTGAAGCTTTTATCTGCAGATACCGATGTCGTGCCGATATTATCGTGCATCCCTATTGATTACTATAACATGCCATCTAGCCTAGGGCTGGGCAATAGAACTGAAAACATCATCACGATCATTTTTTTTCATATCAGTCGATATCAATAATTATTGATCGTTTTTAAAGGTACAATTCGCGATTCTAATCCAGTACACTTTTCTTCGTAAAATTCAGCAAATTGGTCCTACCGGTCCTCTAGCAGTCCAAACTGTTTGTACAGAGTCTTGGCTCTGTAAATGGGAAACAAACATAGTGGCTTGAACTGAGCCATAAACAGGTCCAGCCAATCGGCACATTGCCTCGGGAGCACGGAAGGGAGGAGAGTATTTTGATTGTCACTCAAGCAAACAGGTTATTTATTGAGCTATACAGCCAGACTGCATCTTTAAGGCTCTCTATATTAAAGAAAGAGCAGAATGAGAAGTGCTGCCGTACTAAAAGACTTGTTCCAATAAGTCAACTGTAGTGGCGCTACTCCCTTCCTATACAGCTCTAGATAAAACAGGTTTATTGTGTTCCCGGTCTTGATGAAGCTGTTACACTCCTACACAACTTCCACACACCTGGGCTCTGATCTGGTCAAACTTTTAAAAACTGCCAAACTGATGAACTGACCTGTGATGATATTATTATTATTATTATTGTTGTAAATAAGTAAATAGAGAGGTTTTTGTTATTAATTTTTTTTATACAAGAGTTTCTTCCTTGCTTCCTTCCAACTGCACTCATCTTCTCACTCGCGTCCCACGAGGGTGCAACCGAGCATTACAGCTGGTAAATGATTGGCTGTTTGCGCGACATGCCGCATAATCAAGGCATGCAATTGGCCGTTTATGAGTCAGGGAGGGAGCATGCTCAGGATTTGTCCATGCCACCGAACTTTGCATATTCATTATGTGCTTTTCTGACATATTTGCATTTAACCAGCCAAGCTTTCATATAACAATTTTCTTATTGCTATTGAGAATTTCTATTGTAACATGCATCTCTATTTTTTTTATTGGCCAGGGCTAATCTTGCCTAATACAAAAAGGTCCTGATTTACCAGCCAGATCAATCCTCCTCAGCTTGACAACGGCTCAGTTTTGAACATTAATGTGGCTACATAACTTCAGACTTTCAGATGATGACCAATTCTGTCTGGAACGCTAACTTGCCCAGCTGTGCGGGTGCTGTTTACTTTTTGCTGAATATGGTAGAATATTCACAGAATCTTCATATCTGTAGCCAATCCTGCAAGCATTTGTTGCACCCAGTGCATAGGAAATAATCTGCCAGTTAAATATGGAGCTCGTTATATGCCGGGCTCCCCCATACTTCCCAAACTGGGCTGCCGTCACTGTGCAGTCTTCACTGTGCAGCCTTCATAGGCACTGTGCAGCCGTCATAGGCACTGTGCAGCCTTCATAGGCACTGTGCAGCCTTCATAGGCACTGTGCAGCCTTCATAGACACTGTGCAGCCTTCATAGGCACTGTGCAGCCTTCATAGGCACTGTGCAGCCCTCACTGTGCAGCCTTCATAGGCACTGTGCAGCCCTCACTGTGCAGCCGTCATAGGCACTGTGCAGCCGTCATAGGCACTGTGCAGTCTTCACTGTGCAGCCTTCACTGTGCAGCCTTCATAGGCACTGTGCAGTCTTCACTGTGCAGCCTTCACTGTGCAGCCTTCATAGGCACTGTGCAGCCCTCACTGTGCAGCCTTCATAGGCACTGTGTAGTCTTCATAGGCACTGTGTAGTCTTCATAGGCACTGTGCAGCCTTCATAGGCACTGTGTAGTCTTCATAGGCACTGTGTAGTCTTCATAGGCACTGTGCAGTCTTCATAGGCACTGTGCACCCTTCATAGGCACTGTGCACCCTTCATAGGCACTGTGCAGTCTTCATAGGCACTGTGCAGCCTTCATAGGCACTGTGTAGTCTTCATAGGCACTGTGCAGCCTTCATAGGCACTGTGCAGTCTTCACTGTGCAGTCTTCATAGACACTGTGTAGCCTTCATAGGCACTGTGCAGTCTTCACTGTGCAGTCTTCATAGACACTGTGCAGCCGTCATAGGCACTGTGCAGCCGTCATAGGCACTGTGCAGCCTTCATAGGCACTGTGCAGCCTTCATAGGCACTGTGCAGCCCTCACTGTGCAGCCTTCATAGGCACTGTGTAGTCTTCATAGGCACTGTGTAGTCTTCATAGGCACTGTGCAGCCCTCACTGTGCAGCCGTCATAGGCACTGTGCAGCCTTCATAGGCACTGTGCAGCCTTCATAGGCACTGTGCAGCCCTCACTGTGCAGCCTTCATAGGCACTGTGTAGTCTTCATAGGCACTGTGCAGTCTTCATAGGCACTGTGCAGCCGTCATAGGCACTGTGCAGCCTTCATAGGCACTGTGTAGTCTTCATAGGCACTGTGTAGTCTTCATAGGCACTGTGCAGCCTTCATAGGCACTGTGCAGCCGTCATAGGCACTGTGCAGCCTTCACTGTGCAGCCTTCATAGGCACTGTGTAGTCTTCATAGGCACTGTGCAGCCTTCATAGGCACTGTGCAGCCATCCGTTCTTTGCAAATGTGTTATGGCATTTGCACATCTTCTTCGTGCAGGGCTCGGGAAGAATGACTATGGAACAAATGTCCAAATCTTTGTTTGAGCCGTGCCTTCCCTTACGGACCATAAAGTGCCTGCTGACCTCTGCAATACTTGCTTATACCACCGTATTTCCTTCACCACAGTGAAACAAAGAAACCCAAGAAAACCCCTCTGTTCTCTTTGTTTCAGCTTTCGTCTGCAGCCTCCCGAGAAAACCCGAGGCACAGTTTTCATCATGCAAAAATGTATACTTGCTGAAAATGTCTGACGTGTGGGGGTGGGGGTCTGGGGGATGCGTGGTTGGGAGGGCTGTGGGGTTGCTGTCACTCAAAACCACAGCCTCTTGACAGGATGCCTGACTCCAATAGCTGTGGTTGTTTTCCCCCTTTTCTTCTTTCCCCTACAGTAAGGGTTATATTTAGGAGTTCGCATTGATTATCCCTAGAGCTGGCGCTCTACTGACGTGAAAATGGAATGATGAGCGCATGTCTAATTTGCTCTCACGGCACCCCACCCCATTTCCCTTTCACAGGACTCAATATTTGCCTTTTTTTTGTGTTCTGGAACTGGTTTCGGGCTTGCCAAGGAGGCTGTCCCTTGAGGTTATCAACTGTAATTCCACAGAATATAGATGTATGGATGAGAGAACCGTCAATCTAAATACCATTTTAATGCAACATTTTAAGCTAGGTCTGAAGAGGATTGGAGCAGGCAATTTGGCTGACTAAGGGCCCCGGTCTGCCGCTTCAAGAGGCCCCTCAGCAGTCCATTTCTGGTGTTAAATATTGCATTAAGACTGTCACATGTGGGGATTGGTTAGGGCTTCAGATGGTTTCACAGAAGGCACTGAAGCCCAGCACACTGTCAAGGTCTGTTACACTCAGAATATCGCTGGCTGGAAATGAGACCTCGCGTCATCATCATCATCATCTTGGCTTTCGCACAGTCAGGCCAAAAACCTGTCTCTGGAGGAAAAAGTGCATTTGGGGAAAATTTTATTTTATTTCTTTAAACAGGAAGGGATAAGCACGCTTGTGCTCTGCCGACACTTTTGTAGAACGTGAAAGCCCATATCAGTCCACAAATACCTACTGCAAAATAGTACTTCCATCCTGTGGAAGTGTTCCTTTCCCCACTGAAAGAAAGGCTTTAGAGTATTGGCAGGCTGTGCTTCCCTGAACCTACAGGCACTCCCTCCTCCACTACTCATGTGAGGGCATTGTTGTCCTCCCATTCAAGTCCACCTGACTACTTTTGACTGCACTCCAGTTAAGTGGCTTTAATTCATGGTCTGGTTTGGACTCTGACTTGATCAAGAGGTAGCCAGTGCAAAGGTGCGTTGGTGAGAGAGCATCATTGTGTCCACTTACAGAGCACTTTCTGTCCATGCCAACTGCCTGCTGCCAGTCTCCGCCTTGTGGGATCAAAATCCAAGAGACGGATAAGACCATCATCATACAGGTTTTTAGCCATAGAGGTAGGCTAAGCTTTGAAGTGTGCGTGTGTATATTTATATTGTATTTATTTTGTATATTGTGTGTGTCTGTGTGTGGAAGTGATTTAAAATAGATTTTAACAATATTCCGGCTTCAGGCCATTTCATCAATGTTTTCTCGCAGATATTTTCAAAACCTTGGAATAACTTGAAACATTATTCTTCACAGTGTATTTAGGCACTTGATTGACGAGCCCTTTTGTAATCAAAATGGAAATTGTGTTTTGTCCTTGAGCTTTTGATAAACATTTATACATAAACACGTTTTTCACTGACAAGGCTCTGACAATCTCTGTGGTAAACATTTGTTAAATTGTGGTGTGAATAGTTTCTCTGTATTAGAGCAGCCGTGACGCTGTAGCTATGGCTCTTAGCAGGCAGACCTAAACAGAATGTGCTGACCAAAGATTTGCAAGTCATCTCGGCACTGTCGTGGACTTGTGCATCTGTTGAGGATGACTAAGCGAGTCACAGTTTCACAGATTGTGCCACCTCATTTTTTACATATCTGCAGGCTAGGAAAATGATGGGAATGTACAGTAGGAGAGGACTCTGATGGCTTGCATAATGCAGGTCTTTCCTTAAGCTATAGCTTACAGAGCAAAGCATTGTGTCTGTGTTGGAAGTTGAGTCTGTTGTGTGTGTGTGTGTGTGTGTGTGTGTGTGTGTGTGTGTGTGTGTGTGTGTGTGTGTGTGTGTGGGGAAAATATCAGTGGAGCAGAAGGACTTTCCCTCCCAATCAGAAGCCATATGGCCATTATGCCCTTACAATGTGTTTCATACCAGACTCTTTCAAAGTACTTGCAATAGGTTTATGTGAACCACATTTCATGCGATGTATCTAGACCCAGGGTGAATTCCATCCGGACACTACTCACCGTAAGTAAATGTGTTTCTGTCATTTGGCATGAGCAGGCAGAATGCTAAATGTGTCACAAATATGAATGAATGTGATTTCAACGTATTCTCCTGTTGATTTCCCAGAACCAAAAGCGAGCCTGTCCACAGAACAATACGGCTTTTCTTTCCTTGAAACAACACATAATCACATCATTTGGATGGCTTAGTAATAACCACATCTAAATGACACTGCTGGCCACTTCCACTCCGTCCCAGCCAAGTGCAGATGTTTTTGGGCATGTCTGTTCATCGTGGGGGTTTTGGACAAACACTGGGTGGTTTTGTGTCATCTCGAGTGCTGAGTTTGCTGTCTGAGTTGCTCGGCATTGCAGGATTCTGTTCGGTCAACAATGCTCCTCCTCACAGAGGTTCTTCCATCACATTTTCCCTTGGCCATATTGCGCTGTGCTATAGTGGACAAGTGGACACAGATG
Organism: Clupea harengus; assembly: GCF_900700415.2. Taxonomy (NCBI): domain Eukaryota; kingdom Metazoa; phylum Chordata; class Actinopteri; order Clupeiformes; family Clupeidae; genus Clupea; species Clupea harengus. The sequence continues at coordinate 568,301 of NC_045166.1, forward strand.
TCAAAAGCATTAGCCTAGCTGGTCTATTTTTTCACCCTCATATCAAGTTCATGCCCTATCAGTTTCTGTGTGTGTGTGTGTGTGTGTGTGTGTGTGTGTGTGTGTGACTGAGGGGGAGAGAAGACGCCATTGAGGTTTTGCACTGAGTAATAATGCAAGGCTCATGTGGAGCTAAATGACACAGGTATCTGCCTGCAGTGTTCTTTACTTTTTGCATTTTGAAGTTACAGTTTCAGACCTCTACAGCACAAGTGGCTGAGGACAGGCTTCAGACACTGCAATGGTTGACCAAAGCAAAGCTTAACTGGCTCAAGGTGTGGTGTCCGGCAGAAGTGATTTGACAGTAGCACATTCCCTTTAATAAAGTACCCATCTATCTATCTATCTAATCACCTTAAATATGGTTACCATGACTACATTCTGCAATGTTGGAAATTCTGGAACAAATTCGCTATGAGTGTCTATGCACAGTGATGAATGTTGTCCTTGTACAGAAACCAAAGTGAAAATTGCCTTGTCTGATATATAATGAGCTGTCAGCTTTTTTTTGTGATGGTTTGAGGGCTTCATGTAGTATGACAAATTTAACAGTCATTTGCTTCCATTTGCAATTATCATTATTTAAATTAGAAAGGTCAAGCTATGCAGGCGCAGACAGCCTAAATCTGAGCCAGATCTTAAAATGAATGTGCACAAATGTCTTCCACCAAAATGTCCATAAATTGCAGGCTGGCTGTTGTAATCTGTCAGCAAAAACATGAAGAGAACTACGAATGTTACAGCTCCACGCCTGTCCCTTTGCCTCAGACAACCTTCCATCTCCTAAGGCAAGGATGTGTGACTTATCTGAGAGGGAAATGGCAAGCCAGTATACATATTGATATGGCATCCGTTTCATTGTTGACTAAGTAATGATGGAAACATTGGCTTGGCTTATGTTTGAACACTTCAGGTTCTGTGTCTGAAATAGGGGGAGGGTTTCCTCATTCCATCATTGCTTCACGTTAGGAGTGTGTTGAGGATGAGGCTCTGTACAGATTATTTCGAGGTGATTATGTGATTTATCTGCACACTAGGAACGTTGACTACAGTACTTCTGAGAAACCATGATGGCAGAAATATTCTAGATTTCCATAGGGGTATTAGAAGGTCCTTGTGACAGTGACCCACACAGTGAAAAGGGACAAGTGACCACCTTGAAAATCTTTTATGTGCTTCTATTTTTAAGCATTGGCATTAGCAAAAGATGAAGCCATGCATTTTTGTGTGGCATTGATATGACCGTGGTTGTCAGGACTTTGATGGCTTGACCTGAATGTGCACCATTAACCAGCTGTGCTGATTATGGTCAAATCCCAGCTGGAAAGGCCAGACTAAAGTATTAGAACAAAATCCTGTGCTAACAAGATGGCAGATGGTTCTATTGATTGCACAGCACCTCAACTCTGGGCTCTCAGCTATGAAAAACTACACCATACACAAACATTTGGCCTTTTAATACACTAACTTATCCTTGTCTCCTTCTCTCAAAAACACACTCATTAGGATCTGCAACACATTGCCATATTAAAAGGTGCTTTGTGCAGAAAGTAAGGCAAGTTGTGTTGTATTTGGGGAAGAGTGGTTTAATCGCTCTGACTCAAGCCACAGCTTTGTCACCACTGGCTCGCTTCCCAGACCAATCAGCAGTGAGAGAAAAGACCCATCCCCACAAGTGGTCTGAACACATTTCTAAGCCTACTCCCATCATTAGCCAATCAGTGTTATAGATCCCCAAAGTACATTGCTTCTGCAGTTCATGATCACATGTGCCAATGATAAATCTACATGCCCCTACAAGTCAAGTATTACATTCCTATGTTTAATCACCACTACTTGTGCAACACCATCCCACACCAGTTCTCAGTGATCAGTGTTAACTTCTTTACAAATTGCTCCATGTGAAGAATTGTTTTGGCTGCAACAAGAGCTCATTGTTTTACAAAGCAAGTTGCCAAGTGGAGACGCAAACTATTGGCTAGAATCTTATTTTGTAGTCTTTGATTGGCAGGATTTCAGTGTCCTGATATATATATTTTTTCTTGACGCATCTACGATCTAATCATCCCCTCTCGACAACTCCACCACCATAATAAATCCTGCATGTCTTTTTGTGGATGAGATGCCAATTTTGATACCCTGGTCAAGAACAATGGAATGGGAAATGAAGGTACAACAAACCAAGTTCATCGAAGACCACAAGCATATAATCAGTGAACGGTGGACCTTATTCCTTTATGAAGGACACTGAATTCTGAAAGGGATGTAATAGCAAATTGAAGATGTTCTGTTGGTATTGACACTGCCTTATTTTTGTCCATGTAGTAAGTGATCCTCAAGGAAAGCACCAAGGTTATTCAATATGCACTCAAGAAAATCCTGATGTTGATGAGGACAGAACATCCTGTTGGTACTGGTGGCCCTAATGTAAGGCTGTACAAGTTGGTCCCCTCTTGGTGAGCTTTAAGTGGGGTCTCCGTAACTGATGGTATCCGTAGAGCCCTAAGGGAAATCACAACTTCTGCTTTGGTCTGTAAGGGTGGCCTTCTGTGTGTCAAAGCTGCAGATATAAAGATGCCTCAGCAGACCCTCTTTTGCTCTGATGCACGTAGCTAAGGCCCATGTACCCCCTCTTGCAGTTTTTGGAACAAAAATGTATTCATGTCTTTGTGGTTTTACCTTTTAAATATACGCTTTTCATGATGATGCCAGTCCGTGGTTTATTTATATTCGGATTGACTGAATAGATGCAGCAGGGAATTCCTCTGGTTGATCGTATTGCCACGTTAAGGATTTTACTTGGGTATTAGGGGTGTAGGAAAATATCGATACACTTGAGCATCGTGATGACATGTTTTGTGGTACTGTTTCGATTCTCAAATTAGTAATATCAAGTGTATCCTCTGAATGTGCATATCATTTAGAAGTTCTTCCCATCCTACTTACCCCATCATGCTAAGGCTAGCAATAATAATATTAGCCTATGTGCTAGCTAGCTGGCGCTAGTCAGTGGCCGTCTAACTGCATATTTACCCAAATGCCTGATTGAGTGAAGTTGAAGTGAATAAATGTTAAAGTTTACTTTGACACAGTTCATGATGCATCAGGAGCAGCTATATGTAACTTAATGTCAATATCATAAATCATAGGGCCTTACTGCTGGTCTAATTATTCTGCAAGTACGCTGTAATTTAAGGTGCAGCTTAAGATCATGGGCTTTTTAATGGGCTTTTTGTCCACAGAATGAAAACGAGCTCATACATACCCATATGTTAATTATGTCATTTGTAAATCTACAAGCCATCCCAGCTGTTTCTATTTCAATGCAGCATTGGACAGAAATAGAAAACAGCAAACAGAATATTGAAGTGCCATGGCATGCTCATTGAATCGTCAGGAACATCGTGGTCAAATATGATGGTCCAGTACCCCCAACCTCCACACTTTATCTAAGAAATGTCAATGTTTTAGTATTTCAGCTCTCTACTTTTTTTGTGCATGGGGACTGAGACTTCTCGAAGGAGATGTCTGAAATAACGGAGAGTACAAAAACTTTTTTTTTTTGCTCGCACCCCCTCCACCTTCTGGCTACCAGGCATGACTGTCATCTTCATTTCCGACTGAAGGCCTAAGAATCCAGGCCAATTGTCCCTATGAAACGCCTCCATTGTCTTGTGTTGGTCTGACCTTTTTGAGGCCTAATTAGATGTTTTTGTGGAATTGTTGTATTTGCTGAATTTCACATTAGGAGAAGGGTGAGCAGTGGGTGGTGTGCTGGGTAAAGCATTCCTCAGCATAGCGCTCTCTGGCGTCTGCTCCCTCTTGTTCTCTCTGTTATTCTCTCTCTCTCTTTCTCTCTCTCTCTGACTCTCTCTCTCTCTCTCTCTCTCTCTCTCTCTGCCTCTCTCTCTCTGCCTCTCTCTCTGCCTCTCTCTCTGCCTCTCTCTCTCTCTCTGCCTCTCTCTCTCTGCCTCTCTCTCTCTGCCTCAGTCTCTCTCTGCCTCTCTCTCTCTCTCTCTGCCTCTCTCTCTCTCTGCCTCTCTCTCTCTCTCTCTCTCTCTGCCTCTCTCTCTCTCTCTCTGCCTCTCTCTCTCTCTCTCTCTCTCTCTCTCTCTCTGCCTCTCTCTCTCTGCCTCAGTCTCTCCTTCGTAAAGGGCAAATCTGTCTAAGAAGAGGCATGCTTGCTGATAAAATGTCAGCCGTCCTTAGTGAAGGCAGCTGATGGAGGCGCACTACATGCACGTCCCTCTAGCGAGATGGACTGTTGCCCTTCTCTCAAGTGAGGTCAGGGTCGGGTCAAGCCTGCAGAGTAGCAGTATGGACACCCCAGGGTCAATGCCCTATAGAGCAAGACCATGCTTGAAGCTCGATGCAAGCTTATTCCTGGTGATGATGTTTCAGAGTTGTGGTAAACACACAAGTTTGACACAATTTATTGTCAACAGAGGAGAACAAACTCACCGAATGGATAAGATTGCCCAGCTTGAGGGGGTTCATGCAACTCCAGGAAAGGTCATGGAACCCTAATGTGGACATTGTGTTATCCAGACTGCACAATTCATGGAAAACAACTGCGTGACTTGGTGGAGTCATGGTTGTTTGAAAGACGACATAATGATCATGGGTGCTCTGGTTAACATTTGACATGAGTCTTAACCTGTTGTGTGCCCAGATCCCTGCGTGCTTCTCCCTGGGGATGTGTGCTGGGGTTTTGTGGGGGCGTGTCTGTTGCTCAACCCATAAATCATCAGCTTTGATGGTCTCTGAGGTCACAGCCGTCCTGCCGGTAGTTTCAAAGAGATCCCTCTGTTGTACAATAGTTCGGTCTAATTTCTGATCATGACTGCACATCTCCAACATTTTTTAAATGTAATTTGAGATGCTTGGTTCAATAAGGAGGCCCATCCACACTTTTAATGTCAGTCGAGGTTCGAGAAACATTTGATGCCATCAGGTCTGGAGGAAGAGGTAGGATCTGGCTCTTTTTTGGGGTTCGACCGCCCCTCTCCTCTCTCTGTGTCTGCAGAGGGCATGTTTCTGGGTGGATCATAGAGGCTGCAGCTGGCCTGGTGTTGCCTGGCTCTGTCCTCCCTCATTAATTTCACATAATCCAGTTTGCCATGGCCGACAGGAAATGCCCATCAACTCCCCTCCTGCCTCCTGCCTCCCGCCCCCTCCTTCCTAGTCCCTTCATCTGAACCACGCAGAAGCACAGAGGCCCTTTATGTCCCTGGGTTTGTTCAATGGACATTGCTTTTGCTCAGTGGACTGGTAAAATGTTGTCCAGCAAACACATTTAACTTTCACTCTCACATTCTTGTTTCTCCCCACAAGCTGCTCCCACTCCCATGCAAGGCCCTTATTGTGGATGAGATGCAATGTGTCTAACAGCAGAAGAATAGGCCCACTTGATGCCCTGTGCACCAGAGTGACCAAGGCATTAGAGTGGAAATGCATGACTGTTACCTTCACTGCTGGGATCATGTTGTCGTCTTTATAATGTGAACAGTGTTGATGACGCTCTTTTAGCTGTAGCTAGAAAACATTTATTAAGGAGGCTCATTCATTTTAAAACCAACCCAAATTTCCGATCTTTTAAGAGGAAATGTGTATCTTGTGTACAGATCATTTACCAAATGACTGTAGACTGTTGTGTGTCATGCAGAGGTGGCACAGGTGACAAAGGCGGTTGACGGCGGTATTTCGGAAGTGCGCCTTCTCGCGACGACAAAAGACTTGACGCCTTTCTACTCTGTTGCAGCGCTGTTGACAGTTGATTGCTATGCGTAACCTCTCTGCTGTGTGTACATGCCAAACTGTGTGAAGACATTTTCAAGAGTATGACAGAAGGGTTCGCTAATATTAGCAAAGTGGAATTTCCACCAAAGTGATGGGCTACAACCTCAGTGGCTATTTCCATATCAACATTTGGTTTGTCACTAATTCACCATGTTGGTGTAGTTAGTCTAAACGTTCAATTTAGTTAAATATAAACTGATTACAAAAACAAGAAAGTTGCTTACTCTCCTGATTATGCTATATTTCCAGTAATGCTATTTGGATTATTTTCATAAGTAGGTAAGCAGGCACACGCGACTTTCATCTCGCTGAATTGAAATCTTGTGATAATGAACACAGATGTTGCTATTCCTGACTTGAACACAACATGTGCACCGTTAAATGACGTGAGAACTGGTTGGACAGTTTCGTTTTATTACATCCTATGCTTAACATCAAAAAGTGGCCAGTGTTTTGGATTGTTTTCTGCAGAGGTGCTGTTGTGTGCGCGTGCATCAACATACGGCTCTGGACCTGTTTATGTCCTCATGGTGGGATGTACATGAAGGGATGTGAATTATGTCCATTCAATGGGCACTAAACCAAACAGAGCTGTGTGGAAACAATTTTTTTTTTATACTCCTTTTGATAAATGCGTCAGTGGATGTATTAATTCATTACATATGTTTTATAATTTGTGTGTAACATCCGTTGAATGGAAAAAGCATGGTAATGGATAAATCTTGAATCTTGAAATATATATATATATATATATATATATATATATATATATATAAATTATATAGGATTTTATTTGGAAACTATTCAACTAACCAATTAATCAAAAACATAATCAGGAAAATTCTGTAGAATAATTGATTATCAAAAATAATACACATATACGTGTGTGTGTGTGTGTGTGTGTGTGTGTGTGTGTGTGTGTGTGTGTGTGTGTGTGTGTGTGTGTGTGTGTGTGTATGTGTCATATGAGTCATAAAAAAGGCATGAGCAAAAGAGGGAAAAACAGGAATGGAAATGTGAATCCGATTGTAGTGCAAATGTCATCAATGAGAGACCAAGAATGAATGCAAATGTCATCAATGAGAGACCAAGAATGAATGCAAATGTCATCAATGAGAGACCAAAGATGAATGCAAATGTCATCAATGAGAGACCAAAGATGAATGCAAATGTCATCAATGAGAGACCAAAGATGAATGCAAATGTCATCAATGAGAGACCAAGAATGAATGCAAATGTCATCAATGAGAGACCAAAGATGAATGCAAATGTCATCAATGAGAGACCAAAGATGAATGCAAATGTCATCAATGAGAGACCAAGAATGAATGCAAATGTCATCAATGAGAGACCAAAGATGAATGCAAATGTCATCAATGAGAGACCAAGAATGAATGCAAATGTCATCAATGAGAGACCAAAGATGAATGCAAATGTCATCAATGAGAGACCAAGAATGAATGCAAATGTCATCAATGAGAGACCAAAGATGAATGCAAATGTCATCAATGAGAGACCAAGAATGAATGCAAATGTCATCAATGAGAGACCAAGAATGAATGTCATCAATAAGAGACCAAGAATGAATGTCATCAATAAGAGACCAAGAATGAATGCAAATGTCATCAATGAGAGACCAAGAATGAATGCAAATGTCATCAATGAGAGACCAAAGATGAATGCAAATGTCATCAATGAGAGACCAAGAATGAATGCAAATGTCATCAATGAGAGACCAAGAATGAATGCAAATGTCATCAATAAGAGACCAAGAATGAATGTCATCAATAAGAGACCAAGAATGAATGTCATCAATGAAAGACCAAGAATGAATGCAAATGTCATCAATGAGAGACCAATAATGAATGTCATCAATAAGAGACCAAGAATGAATTTCATCAATGAGAGACCAAGAATGAATGCAAATGTCATCAATGAGAGACCAATAATGAATGTCATCAATAAGAGACCAAGAATGAATTTCATCAATAAGAGACCAAGAATGAATTTCATCAATAAGAGACCAAGAATGAATGTCATCAATAAGAGACCAAGAATGAATGTCATCAATGAGAGACCAAGAATGAATGTCATCAATGAGAGACCAAGAATGAATGCAAATGTCATTAATAAGAGACCAAGAATGAATGTCGTCAATGAGGGACCAAAGATGAATGGAAAGGCTCTGAACTCTTCCATGTTGAGGCTCCTTAGGGACGTTGAGTTTACCAAAGGCTCTGAACTCTTCCATGTTGAGGCTCCTTAGGGACGTTGAGTTTACCAAAGCAGAATTGGGTCAAATCTCAACTCCATTTGTCCCCCTTTTTTGTCATGAATTGCATCATTCCTTTTGAAATGTATGGAGAACACGACCGGACTCTGACTTATCAATATATTGTGTTCACACTAGGGATGGGCATTCGATTAAATTTTCTTAATCGATCGTCGGGAGAATTAACGATCGATTTTCGATTAATCATTAATATTTTTATATTAAAATTCACTATTTATAGGTTATATTAAAATGCAGTGAAAATAGAAAAAAACACAGCGTGTTTCCTCATTGAGATCTTTATTACAAGATGGACAACTCTTGTGGCAGTAAAACGGGATCCGTTCAATGGTTACACTTGAAAATATGCGCTGCTGTACTCTTAAGCAGCGGAGCCGACAGCTAGAAGCCGGTGCTCATAAACACAACTTGTTTTTTCTCTCTAACTAATTAATCTCACATTTTGAAATTCATTCATTTAGATTCGTTGTGATTAAAAGTTTGTTTTCTTCTCAAGACTAAATCTTATAAATTAACGAGTAATCACTTCAGACAGCGTGTATTTTACACTGTTGTTCAATTGTATTTTTTTCGTGCTCTCTCGCCATCATACAAGGAATATATGCGAGACACAATGGTGCCCCTCGACGGTAAATCGTAAGAATTGTACCCTGAAGCAATTCGAATCACCTCAGTCAGCCCACCGTCTTCAACTATGTTGATGGGCCGACAGTCACCGGCAACCTAAACTGCTACAGCGTTGGTAACCTTTCCACGGACTGGTCTAGTTAATTTCCTAGAGAAGTCGTGGAGTGTGGGTTGGCGACCATCTAATCTGGGACTGCTTTCTGTCGGGTGCTTTGCATTAAGGTGATAACTTAAACACGAGCTGCTTCTGTGCTAGCTACATTCAGCTTGACAAATGCTACATACAACTTTAGTTTTGTCGATTGTTCTGTCATTTTGCCTCTTAAACAGAAACTTTCCGCCCAACAATCCCTCAGCTCTCTCTATCTTCAACTACCGTCTCGGTCTCTTCTATCTAACTGACTTGCAGACACGCGGCAGTTTCGTGCCATGGGTCAACGCGCACCGGAAGTAAACAATGTTGCGTTAACTGCGTTCAAATATTTTATTGCATTAATCTCGGCCACAATAATCTCATAGAATAACGTGTTAACTTTGACAGCCCTAAAATAAATAAATTACACGCACACTACGCAACAGAACATGCATTAGTTTTAATCGATGAAAAAATTATTTCATCGAGGAAATTCTTAATGATCAATTAATCGATCGTCGATTAATTATGCCCATCCCTAGTTCACACACCACCCTCCGAGCCCAAGTGTTTTGCTCAGTCAGAAGTGTTTCTATTGATGTCCCAGGGCAAATGGAAACTTTCCACCATAACTCTTATGTAACGGCTGTCTCTTTGTCAGGAAGCACTTTTGGAGCAGCATGGCACTCCAAGTATTAATTTATTCCTTCTCCATTTGTGTCAGTCATTTTGAGAAGGCAGGTGGGAAAGGGATAGAGAAAAGAAGGGGAGAAAGAGGGTTAATGTCCTTTCCTCAGCTAGAGCCATTGGCATTTTTCACTGTTTTTGCGAAGATTGCATAGACTTTGCAACAAAATTTGGCATACTTTTAACGGAGATGACAGCCAAGCTAGTTTAAACCCTTCAAAAACATTTCTAAAAGTGCCTTTTTGAGAAGTCAGTGTTTGAAGGATGTAGGAAAGGCTTTTTTTTACATCAACCGTAAATATGAACCGAGCCTCATTCCTTATGTTTTGTGGTCATCTTCTCTTCAACATGGAGGATGTTATTGGCTTTCTTGCAACCTGCAGCGTTTCTGTTTTGCCCCAAAAGTGATTTTAGGTTCAATTCCCAGTTATTAGATGAATCAGTGTGCCAGAGTGATGAAGTGTTGAGCAAGACCAGCAGTTGTGCTCCAATCTTCTCCAAGTGTTTATTTTCACTGGAGATGGTATGTTATTCTAAATGTCTGCGAGCTCCATTTAGTATTCCCTTCATTCTTAGTGATTTTTTAGGTTGCAGGTTCCATCCGTTGACTTAACAAGTTAAAGAGAAAAATAGGTAGACTAAATAAAAGTGTTCACCCTCTGTTCAAAGTACCCCAAGTTCTCAGCTTGCTAAAAGGGATACTCACTAATGAAGAAATGTGTTGTGTGAATACCTAAGGACAATTTACCAGTATTTTGTTTATTTTTTTTCTCTTGCCAAAAGTGATTCCCCCAGGCCTTGAGTTATTCTTGAACTTTAGGCCCTGAACATAGTTTTCTCTTTTAAAGATGTTTTGTTTGCGATTCACTTCAGCTTAAAGACTTAATAATTATCTCAGTGTTTTTAATGTGTTTGGTTTTTCTGGCTTTTCTCATGAATGAATCGTTTGCTATTTCTGATGTGGAAATGGGCGTATTATTCAGAGATTAGCTCATTGTGATTTAATTTTAAATGAGGGATTAATGTGATGGATTTTAATCCAGTAATGGTCGCTCAGGTTCTCTCATGTTACTTTGGGTTCCTTCAGTTCAAACACTAATCATCCTGTGCATGGAAAACATTCCATTGGATGAGACATGAGGGGAAAAGAGTTCAGTCATAACATGCATGTGCAGTACCCTTGAATGTTGTGACTGCACTTGCAATGGAGACATTAACCCTTGCTGCTTTTAAAAAAAAAAATTTATATCCCTTTATCTGCTTCTATTTTGATGTGGCGATAACAAAGCCCTTGTAACACGAGACCCCCTCCGCTCCCCCCCCTTATACAGATTGCACAAATGAAATGATTCAGCGTATTTGAGTGGGAGGGAATTGGCGCCAAAAATGAGTGCAATACCCCATTGGAGTCTGCTCGGCAGGTTCGCTGCAAACCCCTCCAAGGAAATGTCCCCAGAGCACAGAGAAATGTGCCTCTCTTCTCCAACAGGCCCTCCTGATAAGTCTTGCCTCTAAGGCCCTCCCTCCCTTCAGAAGAACGATCCCTGAAGTTATTGTCTGTCTGAGAGCATTCCACTCTCACACACTGAAAAAAAAAAAATGCTTCTCTTTCTCCCTTTCCTGTAATGTCGCAAGCAGAGGAAGTGGAGTCTTTATGCCTCCCAAAGCTGTTGAAGTCTACCCCCTGAGCTCACTCTCGGCAGAGCCAGATTGGCCTGTAAAATGAAACATAAATATCTGGATGGAGCAATAGCAAAGGAGAAGGAAAAATTCCTTTTAGAAATGTTTGCACCACAGTCCTGCCACCCTTCCATTACAGCGCAGAACCCTCCAAAGCACCAGAAGTACTGAGTTGATTGATTTGTTTCGTATGTTTGTGTAAATAAAGAATCAAACATTTTTTTTTTTTCTTCATTTCTCTACTTCTCTGGCATTTGGGAGGCCAATGGTGAGCTCTGTGAAGAAGCTCTGCTAGCGGTCTCTTCAGCTCATACACTGTAAATAACCCGATCAATCTCGAAACGGTACCCATCAGTCGTCTAGTATTACTTGTAGGGCAGGGGTGGAGGGGGGACAGGAAGTGCTGTTTGGAAAATGGGATTTTATCTTGGCGCTAGGGTTAGCATATGTCAGCATTAAACTGACCTCATCAGGCATTAGAACCTCACAGCAGATTTGCAGTCCGCATCCCCATGGGTGGTGGAAGTGTTTCTAGTAGCCGTAATAGCAGTTTAGTGAGTTAGTCATTAATCACTAACCGCACAATTAGACCTCGAAACAATAGTTAAAAAGTATTTAGGGTCAAGACATACAAAGTTGGCTGAATGATCATTAGTGTGATTGCTCAAATCACAGCATTGCAAAGCAAGTTTTCTTTCTTTCTTTCTTATTCCACCCATTCTTTGGCATCGCTTCTGCTTCTAGTGCTTTTGAGATGTAGGCACCCGTGATCGATGTGATCGTCACTACAGATGAGTATTAGCTCTGACTGCCATGCCATCGAGCCTGGCTCTTTGGCGTTGCGGTCAGAGTGCATGTTTGGCACACTGTAGACCCGGGTTCGAGTCCGGGTGGGGTGACCACGCTCTCCCTTCGCTACAGCACCGCTCCAAAACTCTAACTCATCTGTCCTGATCCCCATGTAGTGCTCTTGTAAAAATGGTGGCACTTCCCTCTGTCTTTCTTTTGTTATTGTCATTTTTCATTCTTCTTTTTTTTCCAATTGAAACGAATGGTGGAACATTCCGGCAACTGTGATGTTACCCACTCTGGCAGCTGCAGCTGGCATAACTGGCGCTCTAGTAGAGCGTGAAGCCATTACGTTTAGATATCTAGATGTTTTCCAGAAATGTTCTTGAACCTTGAATCAAAGATTTCAATCACGTCATTATGCATATGACGCTGTTATGACAATACTCCCTATGTACAGCATTTGTAGCGGAGTGGTAAGCATAGCTGCTTTCCAAGCTGTTCTATTCCCGGTCAATGCAGGATGTTTTTGTAAGTGGCTTTGGACTAATGCGTCTGCTAAATACCTGACCTTTTACCTTCTTAATGTGACAGCGTTTATGTTCTGGGACAAGCAGGAAATAAATGAAGATACCACCACCATAGGTGTTTGTGTCTCGTGTTAACTCAAAGTGACACTGTAACTAATATCTGTGATAACTAGCGAACGCCACTCAACTAGATCCAGCCACCACCATAGGTGTTTGTGTCTCGTGTTAACTCAAAGTGACACTGTAACTAATATCTGTGATAACTAGCGAACGCCACTCAACTAGATCCAGCCACCACCATAGGTGTTTGTGTCTCGTGTTAACTCAAAGTGACACTGTAACTAATATCTGTGATAACTAGCGAACGCCACTCAACTAGATCCAGCCAACACCATAGGTGTTTGTGTCTCGTGTTAACTCAGTGACACTGTAACTAATATCTGTGATAACTAGCGAACGCCACTCAACTAGATCCAGCCAACAGCTAGTAGGCTACAACAGCTTATAAGTCGACTGGTATTTGGCAGTATAACTAAGTACAAGCCAAGCTGCTGTTGAGCAATCAGACTTGAAATACATCAAAAATGCATCTCTAGTTTGTCATTAAAATAGTGATGTGCACAAAACATTACGATGGTGATGAGATCAAAACAATTCAATAAGTGAAATAAATGATGGCTAACATGATTTGGTTATCTGATTAACAATTCAATGCATTAATTTACATCAACATTTATTTGCTCGATCTTATCCAACGTGATGGACAAAAAAGTATTTTTGAACTGTTGTTTCGAGTCCCTATGCTTACAGTGTTCTCTCTGCTCTATCCTTCAGGAATGTCCACAGCCTCCTCCTCCTCTTCATCATCCTGAGATCTCCAGCCCAGTCCGTGGAGCTGTGAGTGCGACCCCCAGCTGAAGTGACCGGGGCAGAATGCTGCTGCTGCAGGGCTGGCCCCAGCAGTGTGCCTGAGCAAGAGGAGGCAGAGGCTGAGGGAGAGGATGGGGGTGAATGCCTCCAGCTACCCACACTCCTGCTCCCCGCGCTTTGGGGGCAACTCCCAGACGCAGCAGACCTTCATCGGTAAATGAGCCCTGCTCTTCTTCACCTTCTTGCACACAACTCACCACTTACAATTAAACCTCAAGGTCATTAGAAAGTCAATTTGATTGATGTTGCGCAATTCATTGGCATGTCAAATGTTCTCCAGCACATAAATCATTTTATATTTGACATGGCATATGGCTAAGTTTGGTTTTTAATTCACCTCATTTTTGAGAAAAATAGTTTCCATGTAGTCTTTAGTCAGTAACCTCATAAAATATAATTATCATAAATATACTCATCGTATAAATATTTACTCATCACAACCCCAAGCTAGGACTGCTAGGCTAGTTAACAGGTAAAGTGCCCTGTATTTGGCTTGAAGTCTGTCACTGTTGCATAACACGATACCGACCTATTTCGTTCAGGTGCAATGGCTCCATTACTTGTCCAGTCAACCCTTAGCAAGGCAGGACAAGCCACATTAGGCACTGCAGTGTTGTTGCATCGAGGCACTTCAACTTTTCAAATTGTGTACATCCAACTTAAGAGACAGAAGAGGGTATGACCTCCCCCTGCTCGAGGGACATAAGCCCCTAGGCTTCCCCCTGAAGTCAGAGTCCTTTTATATAGGTCACTTAGACTGAAGGAGAGCTGCATGGCTGTGAGCCCCGTCTCTATTCAAGACCTCTCTGTGATCCCTTGCTTTGTTTTTCAATCAACGCTTCTGTGCTGTTCAGTCGCTCCTTTGTTTAACTGCTACAAGCAAGAGAAATGCTTTTTTTTTTTTGCAACGTTGCCCTCTGTTTCGTTTGGAAAGCCATTCCCATTATCCGCCGTGTGCTGCTTTCATCTCCGCAGGCAGTTTAGTGCTGTTCCACCTTGACACGTCATGACACACCAGAGACTGCGCTTTCCCCCCGCGCCGCGGCGGCAGGAGGAGGAGAGGGAGGAGGGAGTGTTAACAACGACACAGTATATTCCTCTCTGCACTGAGGCCGTTCAGGTTCCCCCTGCACCTTGAAAGTGCTGGTGTGCTCGGATTTAATTTGAACAATATCCAGATCTTCAGAGTCCCCAAGGAAGGCAGTTGAATTTTTATGTTATCGACTGGATAATATTGCCCTAACTGGCGACAGCAAAATGCACGGGAGGGTTTATGCCATTGTTTTCCCTTTAAATTTCTTGTTAAGTATCAACTATATCAAGTTACAAAGAGGCTTTTGACAGGGTTTTGAGGCATGGTTTACTAAATGAAGTAAGGTTTTTCAAATGGCTTATTAAATTGGAAATGAAGTAGGTTGTGAGTGGCAAAGTTGAAAAAAAAAAAAAAGTAAATGTGCAAGGGATTACGCTTGAATGTCCTTGAATTTGATGTGGGGAACACTAACCTTGTGTTCATTAATTTATTTATTGAATAACGGATCTAAAAATTCATCAGCGCTGCCAGCTGTCCTCCCACAGCTGTTTCCTTGTAGAGTAGGCCAGATTTCACATTTAATATTTCACAAATATCTGTTTTTGAACCCCAAAGTCTCATAAATATTCACAAGGAGTCTCAGTGCAGTATTTTAGCATTGATATTAAACTGCCCTGGCCACCAACTGTACAACACAGAAGAGCAGTAATACAAGAAAATAACTAAATGCGTTTTAAGCAGTAAATAGATTTTAATTGCGATGCATAGATCATTAGACTAGACGGAGAGAGAGACGGGCAGACTGGATTGATTATCATCAAATGGGAGCCCAAACGTTGTCAAGTTTACCGCAAGAAAACTGGAATATTGGACACGAACTCTAGGGAGACATTATTGCCTTGTGTTTCAGATGTTCTTCATAGTATTCCTCTCCAGGCAAACATTCCTGATAAAGACAATGTGGAAAGCAACTAAATGACTTTCGCTGTCGCTATTCGTTTATGGAGCAAGATACTTGTATTATGTCGTTTTTTTTTTTGTCTTTCCCCGTTTCAAAGCAACACTAGGAATAATCCGAGTCTTCCTCTGAATGAATAATGTGAATTGTAGTGTTTAAAGGAAGAGCGAGAGTGGAGGCGTTCTCAGAGTGATGTCCTTCTCCGAGTGCCTTTGATCTTCTCAGAGATCGTGTTGCCTCCTCAAGTCTGCCGACACAGTCAAAACATTCTTACTCCTAATGGGAGGAAATATCAAAGCGTCGCCTCGCCGTTAAAACGCAGTCCTTAAGTGACGTGTTTTTTTTTTAGTCCAGAGCCGTTTCGAATATTTCATCTGCATTTGTGTTTCTGATGAAGAGCTGGAATTGAACTCGAGCGCGACAACTGTTTTAAACTTTTGAATTGAAACGAATGGAAATGAGCTTTGAATGGGCCCTGGAAATGCCTAGATAATGCTACATTTGTATTCATAGGTTTGCTCACATAAATGGGCATTCCTTCAAATGAGCTCCTTTGTTATAGACTGATGTGCTCAACGCAGGCATATCGGATTTTGACTTAATGTGGTCTGTCTTTTCACCATAGGTTCGAGATGTTTTGCATTAACATTTACAGGACATAATTATTTGGATGGTAGGAGCTGAGGCACTTTTCTCTCTTGTCAAAATATAATGAGTTTCTGATTCAAAATCAATCTCCTATACTGTACTCTGTTTCTCTGTGTCTGCATTTCTCTGTTTTAATTTTCTTTTCCTGTTTTTTTTTTTTCTCCCTCACCCTGTTGTCCATCCATCACTTTCCTCTTGTTTTATTCAACTTTTTATCACATTTCACACTCTCACTTCTGCTCTTGCACTCTGTCTTCCCTGTCTGTACACCTCTATTCATCCCTCCTCTCTCTCTCTCTCTCTCTCTCTCTCTCTCTCTCTCTCTCTCTCTCTCTCTCTCTCTCTCTTCCAAACCAGGTACGTCATACTCGCCTCAGGGTTATGGATGTGAAGGGAAGCTCTACAGCCTGGAGGGTGGCGGCGGTGCCGGGGGAGGGCCCGGCGAGCGCCCCCAGGACCGCAAGAAGAAGAGCTCGGGCCTCGCCACCCTTAAGCGCCGCTTCATCAAGCGCCGCAAGTCCAGCCGCTCGGCCGACCACGCGCGCCAGCTCCGCGAGCTCCTGGCCGGCTGGGACGTGCGCGACGCCCACGCGCTGGTGGAGGAGTACGAGGGCACGGCCGCCCTCAAGGAGCTGAGCCTGGCGGCGGGTCTGGCGCGGCCCCACGCGCGCACCCTCCAGCGGGACCTGGCCGAGCTCTACCGGCTGCAGCTGTGCACCGACGTGGAGCTGCTCTTCCAGGACGCCCGCTTCCCCGCCCACCGGGCCCTGCTGGCCGCCAGGTGCCCGTTCCTCGGGTCACTGCTGGCGTCAAGCGGCGTAGCGGTCTCCGGCGGCGGCGTTAGCCCTGGCGTGGGCGCACAGATGATCTTGGACGTCGGGGCTGCGGCGGGGGCGGCGGGTGTGGGCATGGGTATGGACCCGGGCGTGTTCTCCACGCTGCTCTACTACCTGTACACGGGGGAGCTGGGCGGGGAGGAGACGCGCCTGCGCAGCGGGGAGCTGCTCCTGCGTCTGGGCGAGGAGTTCGGCACGCCCAACTCCCTGGAGGCGGACATGCGCGTGCTGTGGGAGCGCATGAGTCACCACGACTCCCTGCTGTGCTTCGCCTCCGACGCCGAGCTGGAGGCCAGCCCCACGGGAGGAGCGCCCGGCGGAGTGGGCGGGGTGCAGACCCCCATGGGCCCCGGCCCGTCTGTGGCGGCGGCGGCAGCAGCGGCCGTCGCCGCGGCGATGATGGGAGAGGAGGAGCTCCGAGCGCACAAGGCCGTCCTCTCCGCCCGCTCGCCGTTCTTCCGGAGCCTTCTGCAGCGACGCACGCGGGCCGGCGCCGGACCGGCCGGGGAGGAGCCGCCAGACCCCCACACGCCACCTCTCCCCACGTGCATCGTCCTGGACGAGTCCATCATCCCCAAGAAGTACGCGCGCGTCATCCTGCACTGCATGTACACGGACCGCGTGGAGCTGTCGCTGGTGCTCCGGGGGAGCCCGTCGGCGGGCAGCCTGGGCGAGGTGCAGGCCCTCGTGGCCGGGAGAGGAGGGGGCATGACCCGCGCCGAGGAGGCCATGGAGCTCTACCACATCGCCTTGTTCCTGGAGTTCAGCATGCTCGCGCAAGGTGTGTATATGAGTATTATACAACACGAATACACCGTGTATATTTTACACACACACACACACACACACACACACACACACACACACACACACACACACACACACACAATATGTATGACAATGATCACCATGTCCTGCAGTTTACCAAGTGTGTGTGTATATATAAAAGACATATATGTCTGCTCAACTTCAAACAGGATTAGTTCCCTACCACATTAAGCACAGCATTTACACACACACACACACACACACACACACCACAGTTCTAGCATATATTGGAGAACCAATGTGTGTACCAATGTCTCACACCACACATAGTGTACACACACACACCACACTGCCAAATCACTTATTTTCTAGTGTGCAGTGCGATCACACACGATGTGTGATTCTGTGACACACACACACACACACACACACACACACACACACACACACACACACACATTATTTCACACTATTGATTTGCTTAGTGTGAAAGTTGTCGCCCATAATATTGATCAGTGTATTGCGTATTGCCTGCCACTGCCTTTGTGTCCCTGTGCGTCTTTCCCTCTCGAACATTCTTTAATTTAATCCACACACACACACACACACACACACACACACAAATACACACGTCTGCTGTTCTCTGGCATCCTTCATTTTCATTGGTTGGTTTCGCTGCTCTCCCTCCCTGCTTAATTGATTCACTTCTTGTCTGTTCCGAGTGAGCGGTACGGGTTGAGGCGGGGCCTACACACCACTCATGTTGAGATGGATGCTAGGGAAAGAATTCCCCAGCGCCCAGGCGTGCCGAGTTTCCCGTTTTTCATCTTCAGCTCCCCGCCCATCACTGTGATCTGTCTTTCTCTTTCTTTCTCTGAAGAAACTTCTGTTTGATGTGTTGGAAGTGAAGGACTTATACAACATGATCTTTTTTTCCCCTCATTCTTTTGTTTGTAGATTCCAGTTTGGATAGTCTTGGGTGCTATTTGTTATTGTTCACCATTGTTCACTTGTGACCCAGTAGACTGACCTAATGCAGATCAAACAGACTTTCAATGAGACAGATTTGAGGCTAGTGGCTAGGGCTGAACGATTTGGGAAAAAAATCTAATTGCGATTTTAAAAAAAAATAAAAATTTCCCAATATTGCGATTGCGATTTTTATTATTTTTTTTATCCTCATTTTTTTCCCAACAAATCGTAATGAATGATTTTAAATATGACCAAAACAATATTAGATACATTTAGTGTAAAATGTTATTTCCCACATTTTTACATTTTTATTTAACTGCTCATTACAGAATCAAGAACAACCAATCATTGGCTTTACCACTGTGCATTTAAGTAATTTAAACAAAGTAATTGTAAGAATAAACACAAGGCATGCACTTTTTAAACACTGTGTTCAAAATGTACCAGCTTAAGAAAAAAAAAATATATATATTTTCACGTTTTTAATCGTGAACGTTGCGAGTTATCATATCGAGATTAAATCGCAAATGCAATTAATCGTTCAGCCCTACTAGTGGCTGCTATTAGATATGATGCAATACAGACCACTGACTATTTGTCTGGAGCACGTCATCCTTTGGTACAACGGATAGTGAGATATGCCCTTTTGGCAGGTTGAGAAGTAACATCAGCAAGTCGTGCAGCATTGATCTTCCTCATGAATGACTGCAGACAGATCAGTAAATGATCTTTGCCACTGTGCTACCCATCAGCCCCATCTGTGCTCCGAGACCGTGATGCTAAGGCTTAGCCGTGTTGGAGTACCACGTGTTTGGTTGTTCATGGTGAGAAACAGACGTGGAAAAGTCCAATTGTGGCGTGGCGTGCCAGAAATCACTGCAGCTTGCTGAATTTGCTCTGGCTTTGCCCTGGTGTTCGATTTATTCGCCACTCTTTGCCACACGGTCTTGTCGTCAGCTGCTTTGCTGCTTTTGTAGTTTGTTCAGAACTCCTCTCCTTGAAGAATGTTTCGTCCCCTCGCATGAAAAAGGCAAGTGTTCTGAGCTGTGAGCCAAACTCCTCGTGGAGAATTGATTAGCCCCGCCGGATCGTTGTCCAATCTTTGCTCCTGTTTTTTCAATCGCAAATGATTACTCCAGGGCACGGGAATAGATTTTATGCCTCAGATTAATGGCTTCTCAAAATGGGCTATTGACTATTGACTCTGCGATTCATTTTAGCCTTCTTGAGAATGAGGTTTTATTTCCCCCCACCTTCTATCTCCAAAAGAGTGACATACAAACATCACATGCATCTCCTTTTCATGTGTTTGTCTACATGTCTACATGTTTCTTTAACCAATACGAATGATCCCTGAACCTGTGTGCATTCCTGCTATGGGATTCTGACCTCTTGTCATTCTTCACATTGCTTGTGACTGTCAAGACACAGGCCGCATCACAGCCACCCCCGGAAGCCCAATCAGCCAAGCCCCCGCTCAATCTCTCCGAATCCGATGTGCCTCTGCCACTGCTCATTTTTCTTCAGTTCTGTTTAACCCTCTTCCTTTAGAAAAGCATCCCAGGGCAGACCTTCCTTGGGTGCGTAAGCACAGGAAATGCTGTGCTGTCTGTGCGTTCAATTATGGAGACCATTTATTTATTGATGGCATAACACCCCTTAGTCTAAATGTAATGGTAGTCTTAGAGATGACTCACTAACACCACGTAATGATCTGGGATGGAGAGTAGAGTAATCCTCCTCCACACTTAAGGTAGCATAGGGTCGAGCAGATGTAGCCCTGCTTGTGTAGGTCCTAAAGATCAACACGCCCCCCTTACACGTCATGTCCAAGCTCACCCACTAACACACACACACACGCGCACACACACACACACACACACACGTACGCACGCTAAGGATCCCGCTGCCCAGTCTGCTTGTGTTACCCTGTCCAGATGGCGTGGTTGGATTTGTAGAGGATAGAGCATTTCTGTCGGCGTTGATTGATTAAAGCTGAAGAGCAGTGAGATTATTTGTATAAAAAGCAGCTGTATCTCTCGGCGCATGTTTGCACACGTAGGCGATCACTCCCACTCAGCTCGAGGGGATGCACTTGGCCACCGCGCTCCGGTCAACTCCAACCTAAACCAAGGGGGGAAAAAATGCCTTCCTCCTCCGAGACTTAAAAAGCCTTGCTCTCCTCCGTTCTGACAGTTTGGATAAGGTTGGATCGGCCCCCATTCTTCTTCACACGCACATGTTAAAACACACACACACACACACACACACACACACACACACACACACACACACACACACACACACACACACACACACACACACACACACAGCTGCACGGCCTCATGCAAAGCAAACACAGGGAGGCTACCCACGCACACATAACCAAGACACAAGTGGATATGAGCTTCAATCTGTCTGTTCCTTAAAAGTGACCCTGGCATCACGACCAAGCACAGGATGGTCTGGAGAGCTCTCACCTTTCCACAAACACTCCAAATACACCTCCCCACTCTTACACATACACACAAGTAGCAGAACAGCCACCTCCATGCACTTACCACACACAGGCATGCCTTTGCATTCAAATATTATATATACACACACTATGCACTGATGCTCATATAATGCCACATATGCATATAATGTGGACTCACACACACACACACACACACACACACACCCTCACCCTGGC
Source organism: Clupea harengus (assembly GCF_900700415.2). Classification (NCBI taxonomy): domain Eukaryota; kingdom Metazoa; phylum Chordata; class Actinopteri; order Clupeiformes; family Clupeidae; genus Clupea; species Clupea harengus. Next base: position 589,718 of record NC_045166.1, read on the forward strand.
CCAGTTCCCACTCACATTGAAAGCCGTTTATTTGATGCAAATGAATCGTATTGCCTATAGTAGTCGGAGCGTTAATCTATCCCCTGGCGACCTAGTAACATTAACGTCAATCTTCTGGAATAGCTCAAGTGGGAATGTGAGCCACAAGATTACGGTCTTCGTCTTCGAGAAGGGCAAGGGAGAGGGAGGGCCAACAGGCATGAGGCCTCAACAGTGTTACTCATCCATGAATGATTTACTGTTATGTACTATACTAGTATATGTACTCTATCTATCTATCCATATTTAGTATGTAATATAGTATACTACAAATCTTTGCTGGCAGTGCTGACCGTCTCTCTGCTCATGGAGGTTCACACTCACTATTCTGTAACGAGCTGTTTCCTGTGGGAATGAAGATGCACAGAAATGTGCTGTGATTGCAGAGTTAGCGTGAGCCGTCATTCACACCAGGAGCGGCTGCCCTGCTACCAGTGCCTTGGGTCTAGAAGGATCCAAATAAACTTAAATGATCTTCTGATATGTTTTGTCAGGAAGTAATAAAAACATGAAATTGTGCCTGCTTAAATTTGGAATGAGGAATGTTGACACCGCTAAACTTGTCGACCTCCCAAAGTGTAGCCTGTGTACTTACTAGCTAACTTAATCATGTATTCAGCAGTAACCACAACAATTTTGGACACACTGTAGTTGTAGTTGTAGTTGTTTAGGACTTGTTCCCTAGGTCTGTATGTGTGTCCCTGAAAATCAATAAAACAGACAAACACTCACTAGATCGCTCATCCTTGTTATTGCAGACGCTAAACAGAACACATCTTTTGTGGGAATTAAAGTTCACATAGGCTTTGTTCTCTAAACTGATACGCATCTAATTCCGAATTGGTTGCCGCCAATCTGCGCCATAGCTCATTAGCATAAAGTTGCCCGGACTTCAACTGTATTCTGACGCCCACACGGCCCAAGACGTGCCCCTAACGGTCAAGCTGCTGCTCAGTGGCGAGAGACCCTGGCCCACGTAGAAAACGAATGACTTCCAGTTGCCTTCTCACTTACTCTGCATTCACTCCAGAAATGGCCATGCTTTATCGATCATGGATTGTTTTTAAACTGACATTGTGGCCGACACACACACACACACACACACACACACACACACACACACACTGTGGCCGACAGTAGCTACAGGTTTTTGCAGAAGGTCAGAGTGACTCAGCCCTCTCTGTGCTCTGAGGGAGGGAGGGACGCAACCTCACAACACCACACACACTTACACAACTCAGGAGAGCGCACACACACACACACACACACACACACACACACACACACACACACACACACACACACATTCAAACAAAAACACACACACACACACACACACACACATCCCAACCTCTGTATACCCAGATATCAGCATGTGGGTTTCTGCTGCTCGACACTCAAAGGGCATCTCACACGCGCACACACACACACACACACACACACACACACCACACACACACACACTTGATTCAGCCCTGGATGTGTGAAAGCAGGAGATGCACCAAGCTGATACAGCAACAGGCTGAGAGTGAGTGTCAGACGCACATGAGAGAGAGAGAGAGAAGCACAGCGGGAGAAAGCACAGCATGGCCACCACAAAAGAGAGCTCTGACTATAGAGCTCATCACCGCACACAGAATTGATAAGGCTCAGATACGACAGCCCGAGACGACAATACATATATTAAATGGCCAAAGGGAGGAACGTCTGTAACCGATACTGAAAGGGAGCATTCAAAATAGAGACGGGCAGAGACATGAGCTGGTGGAAAGTAGACATTGACAAACCTGCCAATAGAAATCCCCAAAAGGAAAAAATATATTCATTGACAACTATTGGACGTGTCGTATTGGAGCTCACGGTCTCTTCTTCTTGTGCTGTCTGCTCTTGGAATCGGGGCTTAGTCATTGCACCTGGGTGTAACGGCATCCACGCTCACGGTGGCTATGAGTAAGCATCCTTGGCAGCATGGGCTGGCTGCAGAGATGTTGTGCACCGAGTCGGTTGTGGTTCCTGGAAGCCAATCCAGTTTGTGCAGTCTCCGATGAACACGATGGCACATTGGGACTATTCTACAAAGTGTACTCACCAGCTTTTGTGTACGTACTTGTACTACATACTCATACTCACACATACACACACACTCTCCCAGCCCCACAAACACACATCAGTATTACCTCTCTGCAACTCTGCATGGAAATGCACACAAATCTCTGTACTTTACAGTTGACCTCACACACACACACACACACACACACACTCACACCTATATCTTGAAATTCCGTTCCTCGTTCTAGAAATGAAAAGAAACCTTTTGAAGGCTTTGATGTAGTGTGGAGGGACTGCTCTGTCGATGGTCTCTACAGCAGTGTGGTCAGCACACACACACACACACAGAGAGAAGTGCTGTTTTTCACCTGCTGAGATGCACGTCAGTAGGTCTTTAGTTGGCAGCAGTACTGCATAATAATATCAGCTGATTGTTCAAAACAGCAAGTTAGTCATTCCTATACAGCATGTTCCCTGAACCGGTCCATCAGTGACCCACAAAGAAGTTCTGCTGAACTCCGAGTGATTTCCTGGAGGCTTTTGACTGGCTAGTTCTTAACGGTTGACTAAACAAGCAAATTAGGATTTTCATCTTCAGTTATGCATTTAATACTTCAGCGGAACTAAATCTATTTATGTTTACAGGTGTAGCGTTCATACTCGTTTGTTTCACAGCAGGGGAGAACACAATTGCACTTAATTGAATCACTTTGATGGATCTTGCTTGCCTTTGGCTCTTCCTCAATATTTGTCTCTGACACTCACTCCAACAAACACACACACAAACACACACAAACACACACACACACACACACACAGCACATTTTCATTTGTATTTAGCTCTGTCATTAACGAGCACAGAGGAATAGTAATGATGTATGCAGGCAGTGGCCTTCTGCGGGGAAATGAAATCATGTCCTCAGAGATGTGGCCACCCATCAACCATTAGGCATCCGGTCAGCAGCAGCAGCAGCAGCAGCAGCCACTGCTGGACACGGCGAGCGGGCATCTGGGCCAGACGGCATAATTAATGTTCTGTTCCGGGGGAGGCCGTGTTGGCCGGTACTGCAGAGAGATGGGCCAAGCGGACCGCCCCGGAGCCCGCCTGGCTGTCTGGCCCTCTGCCCGAGACAAAGAGTAATCATCACACCCGTCTGCCTCGAGACGACCGGGCAGGGGCGGGGTGGAAGGGTGGGTGGGTGTGGGGCGAGCGCTCCAATTGATTCTTGGGGAGGTAGAGGCCCGTATGGCAGCCGGCGGAGGGTTGGGATGCGCTGGTTTCTGATCTGGCAGGAATCTGGCTCTGATGGAGCACACCGGGCGCTCTAGGGCGTTCCCATGGGATGTGTAGGCGGGAGGATTCTCCTGAGAGGACTCACCTGAGGCTCAACCCTGTGGGAGCACACCTGTGTGGGAGTCCCCTTCAAGCGTTCTTCGCCTCTTCACCGCCGCCCCGCATCAGTCCTTGCATTTTTATCTAATACAACTCCTAGAACAGTCAGGCTAATGTATACTTTTGTCTGTGTCTGTCTCCCCACCATATTTACAGACTCGGTGGTAGACAGTGGACCATAAACAGTGGTGTAAGAGAGAGCACCTGTCGTCTCCCCATAAGTTCTTGGTGTTGAGTGACTGGTGTCTCAGCCCTTCCACATCTTTTGCCAGTGTAGCTGTAGAGAGCTGGTCAACGTCAACGTGTAGAGAGCTGGTCAAAGTGCTGTTGGAGAGAGCTGGTCAAAGTGCTGTTGGAGAGAGCTGGTCAAAGTGCTGTTGGAGAGAGCTGGTCAAAGTGCTGTTGGAGAGAGCTGGTCAAAGTGCTGTTGGAGAGAGCTGGTCAAAGTGCTGTTGGAGAGAGCTGGTCAAAGTGTTTCTAATCGAGCTAACAACAATGATTTAATTCTGTGTTCATTATGAGAATTTCCCCATAGTGCATTCTGGGCATAATGTTTAAGTGCGTTAAGGACGTCACTTTTGTATGGAAAATGTATGCATTTTCAAACAGCATTACTGAAGACAACATCCACGGTACCGACACATTTTGGCAACACTATTGTCTCTGCCTTTCAACACTGCGTTATCACAGAATCATCAGAGTCACAATGCTAGGTCTAGAACATTTTTAGTTTTGACAAACAACTACGCATTGCAGCTGTAAAGATTCAAGACCTTTCGTCATCATTTCTGGTGAAATTCTTTCCTACTGTGACAAACATAACAATAACATATCTGCACCGTGGGGAAAACCACTCCCCCAGGCGTTGTAATCAATCACAGAGGGAAAAACAAAATGATGTGGGCCTTAACATGCAGCCAGTCAGGCCAGGCCAGGGGGCGTCTTTACCTGCCCGTCAGTCTTGTGTGTTCAGCAGGGCGGCGTGGCGGACTTGGGAGAGTGGATTCGGACTCGGAGGTGTATTTGGGGTGGGTGAGGTTAACAAAAGCTTTCTTCCGCCAAAATCGCTGACTCCACCTCCCTAAAGCGCATACTCCCAACTCCCCACTGACCACTCAGTGAGTCTGAGCGTCCCACGGGAGCGGGGTGACGGAGGCACGGTCACACGGACGTGACGGAAAGTGCAGCGTGTGCTTGTTGTTGGGGACGGGAGGATGATTTGGTGGAGGGAGGGAGAGAGAGAGAGAGAGAGAGGGGGGGACTATGGAATGCACAAGAGAAAAGATGCAGCTTGACCTGGCCTGCTTTAGTCATAGGAAGCAGGGGGAGACGCACACGCAAACACACCCTTAATCCTGTACAACACACACAAGCCTGTCAGCTGGCCCCAGGACATCACACATCACCGTGGGCATTTGTGCTTCTCCGTGCCATGCTGTTCAGCTCCTCAAATATGCATCATGGCTCGGAGACAGAGAGAGAGAACAAAGACAGGAAGTCATAAAGTATTTGTTAATGCCTGTCTTTTTCACATGCCTGTGTACCTGGCTTTCTGCCCAAATATTTAGTTCATTCTGCGAGTAAAGTGTGTGTGTGTGTGTGTGTGTGTGTGTGTGTGTGTGTGTGTGTGTGTGTGTGTGTGTGTGTAATAAGAAAAGCACATGTTTGATGTGTTGCCTCACTGTGAAAGTTCAGTTGGGTGGTGAGAGGAGATGCACCTGGAGCTGGCTGTTGACTGGACAGACTGAAGCCCGGATTCAGCACGGGCCCCAGTGCTTTAAACAGCAGCCCTCCTCCTCCTCTTCCTCCTCCTCCCCCTCCTACTCCTCCTCCTCCTCCTCTTACACACACTCCTCCTCCTCCTCCTCCTCCTCCCCCTCCTCCTCCTCCCCCTCTTCCTCCCCCTCCTCCTCATCTTCCTCCTCCTCTTCCTCCTCCCCCTCCTCCTCCCCCTCTTCCTCATCCTCTTCCTCCTCCCCCTCTTCCTCCTCCTCTTCCTCCTCTTCCTCTTCCTCCTCTTCCTCTTCCTCTTCCTCCTCCTCCTCCTCCCCCTCCTCCTCTTACACACACTCTTCCTCCTCCTCCTCCTCCTCCTGTGGGGCTGGCTATCTGGAGGCTAGTGGCGGCTCTTGTTTTTACATGCTCTCCTACACCTCAAAATAAAACCACAATGAAGTTAGCGGCGCTCCTCCAGGGATTGAGACTGTTTGATGTGGAAAGCATCTAGATGAAAATGTTCTGCTTTCACTGAACTGGGCTCATGCCTGTGTGTGTGTGTGTGTGTGTGTGTGTGTGTGTGTGTGTGTGTGTGTGTGTGTGTGTGTGTGTGTGTGTGTGTGTGTGTGTGTGTGTGTGTGTGTGTGTGTGTGTGTGTGTGTGTGTGACGGGGAGAGAGAGAGATGGGCCGGACGGATAGAAAGACAGTGGTTGCAATAGAAGGCTGGTGGATTGATACTTGTGTGTGTGAGAGAGAGAGATGGGTCGGACAGATAGAAAGACAGTGGTTGCAATAAAAGGCTGGTGGATTGATACTGGTGTGTGTGTCAGAGAGATGGGTCGGACAGATAGAAAGACAGTGGTTGCAAAGAAGGCTGGTGGATTGATACTGGCCTGTGTGTGTGTGAGAGAGAGAGAGAGAATTTTTTTTTTATAAAAAACTTTTTATTAGGTAAACAGCATTGCAAACAGTGTTTTACACATTATTCAAAAACAAAAGTAAACAAAACATCAAAAACTGAGCACACAGCTTTTTCACAGCACCACTGTGCAAAAAAAGTATCCAAGTCATTCATTGCTTTGTAGAAACAAAAAACTCTAGACATCAGCAGATTCCTTAAAACAGGTACCACATGACAAAAATGAAACAATGCTCAATTACTCCCAACACAGGGGCAAACAATAATTCATCATTTAGCACAGAGCAACATTTAATTTCTTCAGTTTAAAAAAAGTCGTACAAAATAAATCGCTAACACCATTTAAATGTAGAGAGCCACACTTGATGGTGTTACACATACTGAAAAAACTAAGTAGACTTTATTTTTCCACGCAACTTTTTTCTCAACTTGCTCATTATTTTCCGGAGACGAAATACCTCCGTATCCTCAAACACACCCTCCCTTATCCACCAGGCAGCGTCGCTAATAAACTGCGAGCAGTCTGGAAAATGCAGTTCAACCTCCACGTTCCGCATCCCCTTCGTGACGTGTAGGAAACTATTAATGCTATCTGCAGTATATTTCCTATCTTCGCTGGAGAGCTTTACATCTCCCTGCGAACAATCGGACCAGTTTGAATCCATGGATTCGCAATCGCTAACATTTGTGTGTTCATCTTTCTTTATTTTAGTCACGTTAATCTCCGGGCCCATTTTTCTCTTCACCGGGGCTTTGAAAACTGGGTCTATGTCGATAGCCTCCACCACATCCACTGACGTTTGAGGGACTGTCAGTGTCTGTATTGAAGGCCCCTTCTTATTTCCAGGTTCACATGATCCAGCCGCAGCTAGCTCTTCTGCGACAAATATAGCGACAGCAGGCTCCATCACCACCGACTCACCCGCCACGGCTTCGGGGCCAAGCACAATCAGAAAATCCCCCTCAAGTCCGCTTCCCTCGGTCCCATCCACCGAGGGTTCTACCTCAGTGACTGGGGGAACGACTGTGGAGGACTCATTGGTTTTAGCTGGAGTTTTCTCCTTTTCAGTGTTGGCATTTTTGCCAGGACAATAGCGACCAATGTGTCCAGCTCCACCGCAACTGAAACATTTCAACGCAGTGTCTGACGTTGCATACACCACATAATCGAACCCTTCCACCCTTAGCTTCAGTGTTAGCTCAATCTCCTCCATGCCACTATTTAGGACCATGTACACTTGTCTTCTAAACGACACTAAATGTCGAAGAAGGGGCGATTTACATCCCAGAGGGATTTTTCGAAAATGTGAAACCAGCTGGCCATGCAGTTGCAACTCTTTAGCAATAAGCTCATCTTTGATGAACGGGGGTACATTTGAAATGATTACTTTCTTGGCGGGGGTACTGAGTGGGAGGACTGGCGTGAGGGAATCATTGAGTACTATACCCTGCACAATTACCTCATTAGCCTTATCAATTGTGCTGAGAAACAGCACAACCGCATTGTTCATTCGTGAAGCCGACTTCACGTTTTCGTGACCAATAATTTCACCAACCGCTAAACTACAATCTTCTACACTCGCGCTGCACTCCACTTTCACTCCGTGCCTCCGAGTTAGTTTTTCAAATTCCCGCGGCGGCCATACTCCCAGCAAAAGCCGGTTGC
>NC_045166.1:600000-602500 GCF_900700415.2 Clupea harengus
CTCTCTCTCTCTCTCTCTCCCCCTCTCTCTCTCTCTCTCTCTCTCTCTCTCTGCCCTTTTGATGTTTTTTTGATGTTTGGATGACTTCCTGCAGCCACGCTGACTTCCTGTCCTTGGTGTCTGGGTTGTCTCATCTCGACCTCCCTGCTCCATGGTAATGAAGTTCATCTTGAGAGCATTTCCTCCTCCTTCCTAGAACTCCTCCTCCTCCCCCCCCCATCTACTTCTCTCTCCCCCTTTTTCTCCAAACTCTCTCTCCCTTATCCCTCCTCTCCAATACAACCCAAAGGTCTGATGCAAACGTTCTCCTCTGCTTCCCACCATGCTGTGTGTCCGTAAGCAGTCGACTAAGCAAAAGCCACATTGCTCACTGCGTCTCTCAAAAAGAACATTAAAATAGCACTCGGATATGCTAAAGCCTCCAAGATGTGTTAAGATCAGAGGACTTCTCACGCAACACACCCTACTCTTACTGTACAGACCCCCCCCCCCCCCCCCCCCTCTCTCTCTCTCTCTCTCTCTCTTTTCTCGCTCTCTCTCTCTCTCTCTTTTCTCTCTCTCCCTCTCCCCAGTTATCATTAAATTGGCTCTTTGTTGTCTGGCCTTGAAGAAGTGGACAGTGAGGTCCTGGGGCAGACTAGTGTTGCACCTTTGATGCACCAGACAGAGGGGTCTGGGAGGATCCACTCAATAAAGAAATGAAAGCCCAGGAAAACAGAGGCAGCGTCTTTTTAAAGAAAGGCAAGGCGGGCTTAATCTGGAGCCTTCCTTAGGAGAGAGATGAACTCTGTGACACACACGCACACACACACGCACGCACACACGCACACGCACACTGAAATTACGTTTTTATAATTCCTCAACCTCAGCAGCAGTCTTATCAGTGTGCTGGTGGCGCACCCGTCTTCAGCTGAGCACCTCCCTCTAAACAAGCAAAGGCAGAATCTCTTAACCCTACACTTAATTGTGTTCACTTAAACTTGAATACATGCATTCAGAAGTTTACTAATGATTGATTTAAAAGTTTTCCATTTTCCATGATGAGGTTCGAATGATTTTGACTGGATCATACACTACATTTGCCGCACTTTCCAGATTGAAGATTTGCAGATCATTAGTACTGAAATCAGTCGAGTGAATAATTTCATCCATTCATGAGATTTTTTTTTTTCCTCCTCACCTTGGTCACGTTCTTGACGTTTCATGCAGTGGTCAAATGAAGTCAGCGATGAGAGACTGCCGTTTCTCTCAGCCAAAGGCAGGCTGGACTGGCCAGAGCCGTTCGAATGTTGGCTGGTTGGCGTTGGCATTGTTTTGTGTACACCCCGTGTGCTAATTAGATGCATAATTCTGACCGCGCGGGTGACACACAGCTCTCTGTAGATGCTGTGGCGTGTGCTAATTAAAATGCATGAGCTGCTGGTGATGCGTGTGTGTGTGTGTGTGTGTGTGTGTGTGTGTGTGTGTGTGTGTGTGTGTGTGTGTGTGTGTGTGTGTGTGTGTGTGTGTGTGTGTGTCTGTGTCCACGTTTCTCTCTGTTGTATTGGAAGCACTGCAGTGCTCTGTTGCTATGGACCCACATCCACTGCACTGGGATGTATTAATATCTCACATTCCCCAGCTGTGTGTGAGAGTCTGTGTGTTCATACCCAGCCACGGAACATGAAAAGAATGTGTTTGCAGTGAGATATTGTGTGTGTGTGTGTGTGTGTGTGTGTGTGTCCACCTCTCGAGTGGAGCTGTGCTTGTTGTGTTGCTAGTCACATCTCCTCATGTAGTGTGTCTTTCAGCAGACTTTCCCAGGCCCTTATGAACAGTAGACCAGATCACAAATGGCTGTGTTTCTTTTTAGTGAGACGCCAAACACTCCGCCATCGTGAAGTTGCATATCTCTCCAGGGTGTGATAGAGTGAGTCTAGAGTCGATGTCTGTCAAAGGTCACTTTTACATGAAGTGCTCTGCTCTGGGAGCCATCCAGTTCTGTTCACCATCCTTTACTGAAAACAAGTCCCCCCCCTTCAGTAAAAGAAAGACAAATGAATCTCCAAGGACTCATCTATGTACCTATTAGTCATTACGGTCTGCACAGGGTGTGTTGAGTCAGAGGAGTGGGACTCGTGGAGGTGGAGTAGTTCTGAGACGAGGACTAAAATCTTCAACTGCATTGTGCTCATGATGATTGAGTATCTCACCCCCCCTGCTCTCTCTCTCTCTCTCTCTCTCTCTCTCTCTCTCTCTCTCTCTCTCTCTCTCTCCCTCCCCTCAGGCTGTGAGGACATCATAGCGGAGAGCGTCTGCCTGGAGTCTCTGGTGCCCATCCTGAAGTGGAGCTCGCAGCCCTACGGCTCCAAGTGGGTCCACCGGCAGGCCATGCACTTCCTGTGCGAGGACTTCAGCCAGGTCGTGACCTCCGACGTGCTGCACGAGCTCAGCAAGGACCAGCTGCTCGCTGCCATCCAGTCCGACTACCTGCAGGTGAGGAAGGGACACACACACACAC